>NC_044064.1:2666097-2673597 GCF_902167405.1 Gadus morhua
ATCCTTAACTAGGTTAACCCATTCCCCGTAAACAACAAAGACAGCTGGGGTAAGACGACACACAATGCTAATTATTATTTTTAACGCCAAGGCACTATACAAGTTTAACATAATGACTAATAATATTATTATCGTATAATTATGATTATGAATCTCCAAAGACTACGTGCTGTGGATGATTTACAAACCTACTCCATCCACACACGCCAGCTCCCCATTGACATGCATATGCATGCGTTCACGTCACATCTCTCCCACGCGGCCCCCCCGTGAATAACAAAGGGAAGCCCGGCGCCTGTGGCCCCCTGATCTGTTGATTGCATAATGTGACACTCAGTGCATCATTATAACGTGTGAGATTAGATCTGGGCTGCACTCGCTGGAAGTGTGAGGCAGTGCTATGTGCTCCTCCGTCCTCGTGGGAGGACGGGGAAGGGGCCAAGTGCTTTCTCTTCTCGAGGAGACGGCCCCGAGGTTGGGCTGGTGGTGAGAGTGAGGGTTGAGGGGGAGTTGAATGTTTGTGAGGAGGAGATTCGCCACGGGTACTTGTGGGGTTTACTTGACTGTGTCTAAAGGAAATCACAGGAGGTTTGAGGGATGTTTACAAAGATTGGTCTTTTTAGATTTGAATCTAGTTGATTCTAGACAATGTGAATCTATCGGCTACACCTGCTGAAACAGCTTCGAGCTGATCAGTTAAGAGATCCGCCAACCGAAAAGGAAATCGAAAGGTGCATTTTGATGAACACTTCAATTGAGGCAGGATAACAAAGAAATTGTTTTTCACCGCCGTTTAGTCTCATAAAAAATGCATTAAATGTTGAGTTTAGAATGGTCTTAGCAAATCAATGCGACACAACACAAAGTCGAATATATTATTGTTGGCTATTAACTATTAACCATCCCAAGGTACTTTCAAACCGTAAATCCCAATTTTGGATGATTGATTTTACATTTTATATGGTCAAAGTTGAAAAAATTTGTAGGTATGGAATGATTATAAGATAATGTCCATAAAAGTCACAACTAAATGCACAAGACCACGTTCCTAAATGTGATTTAAACATGATTGAACATAAAGATCAGATAACAGGTGTCCCAGTAAAACAGACGTCCGTAATGTTTGACTTTAATTCCAACATGAAGACCCAGGCCCACATATACAATACATCATCCATGCTGGAGCAAGATGATCTCATTGTGAACATTATCATGATTATAACAAATAAAACACATCTGAAGCTAACATCAGCAGCTGTACATTTCATTCGACTAGATAATAATCCCCCGAAAGGGAAATTCAGGTGTCACAGCAACACCAGTGTTTTTCCGGACAAAACGCGGCACATAAAGTCAAAACAAGATAAGTTGCTGTACAGCCAGGATCTCAGTATGTAAAATAATGCGTAATACAATATGTGCAGCACTAAAGAATAACAGCAGAGAATAATGTGTTGACCTTGCTCCGGCTGCGCTGGGAGGAGGGTTTGTTTCCGTTACACACACACTACTCATGAATGGGGGCCGTGACTGGAGCCCTATTAGCATCTGAGCATCGAGGCGGTCTGAAGCCCGTCCTAGCCGGAGCGCTGTCGCTCTCGACGGTTACCGGAGGTGAGTCAGCGCCATCTGAAGACCTCATAGGCTCTCTAATTTGGCCGGCGTGTCACTGCACCCCGGTCGCCTTTTGCTCGTGCCTGACAACGACGACGCCGTAAATTGGCAATTACACAATATCCCCGATCAGGAAATAATATTTGGTTTGTGAAAAAAATACGTGTTTCTTTCCCTGTCTGTTTTTTTAACTACTACGGTTACTCCAAACTGGAGATTATTTTTTCTTCTTCCAAAGATGTAACTTTGGAAGAAACGAATCGAAATAAAATATTAAAATGGTCAAAAGGGTTCTTGGTTCGACCTTCGTCCCTTTGCGTGTTGGCAAGAGAAGCTTGAGCAAACGCCTCGCCTTCCTGCACCTCACTAATGTCACTGTGTCCATCACCTTGGCTGAACGCGTCGGCTCGAACCCCTAAAAACTGCTATTCACATGAACAATATTCACCGTTCAAACGATGGAAGCTTCCCACGGTAGACGGCACTGACCTATACTGATTAACATCCGTCTGCTACTTAACTCCACCATCTCTCACCGATCTGCCTCCGCCGCTGGGCGGAGCTCCGAGGTGACGCCGTTGACTTCCACAGATCAGAAGAGCCTGGACTGGAAACAACGCCCGCGCCCACTGCGTCCCCCCGTCCTGATTCTTTATCAAGTTCAGACATCTTGATAAGGAAATTGCTGAAGCAATAAAAGGCAAAGTCAGATGCGGCTTGTGTCCCTCCATCGCCGTCGCACGTACCCTGTGTGTGTGTGTGTGTGTGTGTGTGTGTGTGTGTGTGTGTGTGTGTGTGTGTGTGTGTGTGTGTGTGTGTGGGTGTGTGTGTTTGTGTGTGTGTGTGTTTGTACATTGTGTGTGTGTGTGTAGGTATGATTTGGTGAGTGTGCAGGTGTGCAGGTGTGCGTGTGTGTGCGGTTTCCTTGTGTGTATGTGTGTGTTTTAGTGTGCATTTTGGTGTGTGTGTGCGTGCGCGCGTGCGTTTGTGTGCTTTTTTGCGTGAAAGAAACTTGGAAGTGCGGCACTCCGAATTTGTGTAATTACTCCAATTTGTCCTCAGCCTCTCTCGCAAGTCGCTTTGGATAAGAGCGTCTGCTCCGTGACTAAACGTACGGCACACTGTATCCCTCACAAAGGTGCTATTACCGAAGCCCAAGGGCGAAGGAGAACTTCACTCTCGCCCATTTAGTTGACATAAAAACCGTGACTTTGACACAGAGGTGTAGCCATGGTTTCAACATTGGGGGGGACAAATGCCTGGGGGCGGGGTCCGGCCCCCCCAGGCAAAGATTTTGAACATGCATTAATCTGGTGCACTCTGAGAGCAAAATCTCAATACCTAGCACCTAATTTTGAAGACCTTTCTATGGATGGATGTTTAAAACACTTTAATACTGGATGTGACCAAGCAGTCTGGGAGTGTGGAAGACTTGAAATTGGGAAAAGGTTGACACACAAATACTTCCTTTACTTTTTTAATTAAATATAACATTTTGTGCTCCTCAATATTTCAACCAATCCAGTCAGTTCCTTTTTTCCCACATTCAATTCATTGATGTTTTGTCTTTTTTACAAAACACACACAAACACCTGCACAAACACCTGCACCACCACAACAAGGACACAAAATCCAGCCAGTTCTTACTTCCATTACATTTTTTATTGCATAACCATCACATTTGCCAATGTTGAGTAAAACCCAACCAGGTGCATCTATCTCATGGACCCAAATAGAAGTCAGCCCAAAACTTTTGTTACCCCTCAGAAAACTCAGAAAATTTTCTGATATTTTCAACCACTTGTTTAATAAGTACATAGATGAGTTTCATGAGAGAGCGCACTGAGCTAATCTCATGGTGAAACCACTAGCCGTAATGAATGATGCACTGTTAAAGAATTGGACATGTCAAGGACATAACCTAAATGTTTTCTGATTAGTTATGGATTAATCTATGAATACATACATTATACAATGTTTTCTAACTTTGAATGAGACTTGACTTAATCATTATTATATTGCTATATTAGCAACTGCAACGCTGCTGTGTAAAGTTGTGTGTCAACTGAAGGAGGCGAGAAAAAAAAAGAGATGAAGATGATGAAGACAGCGGTTTTAGTATCGATACTGTTGCACATAAGTATCTAATCCGTTATTATCTTTTTTAATTTTAATCGATTAGTATCTGACTATGCATTTTTTGACAACCCTACACTATATACATGTGTGCTAACAGGATTCTGCTTCAATGTCATGATTCGGTCTTAACCTTTCATATTTACTCCTCTCTTAGGCGACTCACCTTTATGCCACCACTAGATTGACAAAATCTCCCTGTGCTTTCATCCTCCAAACTTTCTGTCTCTCCCGCTGGCTCACTAGCTCTACTCTGAACACAACAGAGGAAACATGGAAGGAATAATATCACAGATATCAGCAAACTATTTACCAGCAGACTACTGAAACACACTATAGACATCAGTGCTACTGCCAACAGGATTCTGCTCTAATGTCACAATTCGATTTAAACAATTAATATTTACTCTTTGACAATCATTTTGCAGACGCTTTTAACCAAAGTAACTTACAAATTGCATTGAACATAGGAAAAGCCAAGGCTCTACTAGTTTCCAGAACTTCTCTCTTAGGCTACTCACCTCTATGTCACTACCAGATTGACACACACTGCTTTCATCCTCCAAACGTTCTTGCTCTCTCTGTGCTTCACTCTCTTTATTCTGAACACACCAAAGTGAACATGCCACAGGGAAGATCCACATCCTCATTGTACCCAGCACTTCTGAAAATGCACTTCCGAATGCATCTCTGTCCCCAGCACATTTAAAACCAAACTGCCCATGCATTTAGATCTAATGGGGAACATTTCGGAACATTGAGACGTCGGCATAATGAGGCGTTGGAATTATGGAATGGGGCCGGGGCCAACGTCATCTAGCTGGCTTATTACATAGGTAACACATAGCTAATGATGCTGCTCGCTAGAGAAGCGACAACAACCCACGATATTTGAGAGACACTATCAAAAGCTTCATAACTTACCTGTGTTTTCGATCGTAACATGCCACTAATTTGCTGTTGTTGATGTTTTTGATTACGTGGTCATGTAAAAAAGACGGTTGATGACCAATGCAATCTAGTGACAAGTCACCGTCACCGAGCCGCACGTGCGGGGACGAATCAAATCATGG
The DNA here is from genome assembly GCF_902167405.1 of Gadus morhua. Taxonomy (NCBI): domain Eukaryota; kingdom Metazoa; phylum Chordata; class Actinopteri; order Gadiformes; family Gadidae; genus Gadus; species Gadus morhua. The sequence continues at coordinate 2,670,921 of NC_044064.1, forward strand.
ATCTATCCCATTGGCTAGCTAGCCCGAACAGCCATATTCTCATTGGCTGTAAGAGCTGTGGATGGAATCGGATTGAGTTATTTAGGGTGTGCGGCGCGCACTGTCCAGAGATGCGTTCAGGGAACGGAGTGTACTTCAGGGAAAACCTAATTGTTCTACCCATAGAAATATTGAATTGCTATATCCCTATTCCCAGCGATTTATTGGGGGGGACATTTTGGGCATATCTGAACATTGGGGGGGACTTGTACCCCCCAATGTATATGGCCGCTACGCCTATGCTTTGACAAGATCTGGAGTCATCTCGATAAAGAAGATGCTTTGCGCTACCGCCCGCAGTATCATGTACACTGTTGCGCCGCAGCCATCAATTAGCAAACCCTTTAGGAGGATGTCTCCGTGGTAAGGAGAGGAAGTAAATAGTCTAATATGTTAAGACTATCGTCCCAAACCCAATCCTGGTGAATCGATTGGTATCACTGAGTTAACATGGGGTTGGCTTAGCTCAGGAGGTAGGGCAGTTGTCTTGTAACCGAAAGGTTGCTAGTTCGATCCCCAGTTACTCCTAGCTGAGTGTTGATGCGTCCCTGAGGAAGACACTTAACTGCTCCTGACGAGGTGGCTGTCGCCTTGCATTGTTGACTCTGCTGTCGGTGATTCAATATGTGTATTAACCGATGTAAGTCTCTTTGGATAAAAGTGTCTGCTAAATGCCCTAAAAAAAAAAAAGAATGATTTTTAGTGTGCCATCAGGTTAATAGTCTAATATGTTAAGCCTATCCTCCCATCCTATCACTCGTGCATCGATTGGTATCATTGAGCTAAACAGATTTTAGTGTGCCATCAGGTAAATAGTCTAATATGTTAAGCCTATCCTGCCATCCTAATCCTAGTGTATTGATTAGTATCACAGAGTCAAAAAGATTCTTAGGACGCCATCTTTGAAATGACTGTACCTTTACCATGTCGGTGCATCTAAGACGTCATCCAGCACAAGGCTTTTGAATTGAAATGAGGTTTCTTTCTGGCTGCACAATGAGAATACATTGAATTCCAACGTGTTGAATCATCTAAAATCATTGGTCTCCGTTGACTCCTTGCGACTCTGTTCCGGGCGTTCCCAATGCTTTCCCTACTCTATTTTCGGAGAACAGCATGTCCTCTTCCGGAGGATTCGCGTAAAAAGGAAACCCGAATTAAGCAAGTAAGAAAAAGACGATTTTGCGTCCATCTGGCATCTCAGGGTATCAGTGTTGGGTAAAGTATGGTGTGCTGTTTGATGATGAGCCTAGAAACAATACGAGAAACACTCAAACACCCTATACCTCACCATGTGAGGTACCATGTGAGGTATAGGACTGCAGGTGACCTGATATACAGCTGTTTTTGAAAGACAAATACGTGAGACGTCTAAATCAGGCTTAGGGTAGAAATGTGATCTGTGTCACTGTCTTAAAAGTTCAAAGTCATGCAAAGCGGTAATGGATACTTGATATTTAAGGATGGGCAGTGAGAAGGCTATGAGACCGTCCGTTTGACCTCCTATGTGGTCTAAACTCGAACAAAAGAGCTAGTTTGTTGTATACCTCAGTCTCATTACCGGCTGGTTTCAACCACCGACACACACTATATACAATGCGTTTATAATTAGCAACATACTAGCACATGCTAACACACTAACTCACCTCTCTGGCAAACTCACCACTCTGGCACACACACACACACACACACACACACACACACACACACACACACACACACACACACACACACACACACACACACACACACACACATGCGTCCGTACGTAGGCACCCACACACACAGAAACACACACACAGATGCACACAAGCACTGCCATCTATCACCGGCATACATGAACAGCACCCTATATTCAAATGAACATACTTATACTGCATAATTGCACTCCATTTTTTTCACACAAAAATACACACTCACACTTGCAAGCTCACAGACACGCACATTATACACAATAGTCCTCTTGTAGTGGAGCAGCACATCAGCAGTACAGCGGTACAATCAGCAAAGCCCATTTTTAATGAGCCTTTTTCCTGGCTTCTTCACATCTATCAGGATGGAATTAGGACAGCACTGGGCAGCTGAGGGAGGGGGGCCGGGGGGGAGAGGGGTTAGCAGCACATGGAGGGAGAGAGATGGGGGGGGAGAGGAGGGGAGAGAGCGAGAGGGAGGGGAAGAGGGGGGGATGGAGAGGAGGAGAGAGATAGGGAGAGGGAGAGAGCGAGGGAGGGAGAGAGGGGGAGGGGAAGAGGGGGGGAGAGAGGGAAGGAGGGAGGGAGAAGAAGAGAGAGATAGGGAGGGAGAGAGAGATAGGGAGGCCGAGGGGGGAGAGAGAGATAGGGAGAGAGGAAGGAAGAGAGAGAAAGGGAGAGGGAGGGTGGAAGAGTGGGATAGGGAGCAGGGGGAGAGAGAGAGCGGGAGGTAGAGAGAGAGAGAGAGAGAGAGAGAGAGAGAGAGCGCTGGAGAGAGAGAGAGAGAGCGCGGGAGAGAGAGAGCGTCTTCGTTAACGCCAGTACACTTGGGGAGTGAGAGGCAGAGGAGCAAAGGGCAAGTTGGATAGTGAGAGAGTGAACTACAGAAACGGGGTGGTTCAGAGCTGTTTCGCACTATCCGGAACCAACACCCCTAATCGCAGAGC
>NC_044064.1:2678597-2681097 GCF_902167405.1 Gadus morhua
CACTGCCCACTCAGCAAACGACAAGTCTTATGAGCCGCCGCCGCTGAGAGTATATGCAGTGTGCCTAAAAAAAGTCAGAGAGAGAGAGAGGGGGAGGGAGAGAGGGAGAGAGAGAGAGAGAGAGAGAGAGAGAGAGAGAGAGAGAGAGAGAGAGAGAGAGAGAGAGAGAGAGAGAGAGAGAGATGACAACACTATGTTATCAGCAGTGGGTGGACTGGAAGAATTCTGCTGTCCAGTGCAGGTTGCTTGTTATGATACAGGGACCGACCTGAGGGTTGTGAAAACACACACACACACACACACACACACGCGCGCAAAGATAATGCTGATGGGAGTGGTCTTCCCAGCAAGACACTCTCGCATCCGTACGTCGTACCTCCGGTTTAACGGAGTGACGCCACTGTGTTTGGATCGGCACGGCAGTCCTGCTCTGACAGGGAGGTGATGAGACGTGCTAAAACTCACTCACTGTGCTAAAATGTAACAGGCGATGCAGGGAACCCGTCCAGTCAGTCTGGCTCTGACTACTGGTTTCTAGGGACGCCTCATACCGGACACAGAGAGCTCTGGCCTTCCAGCCAGCCGTTTAGTCCGTGCGGACCGATACAAATTAGGTCGCCGCCATCCTATTGCCGAGATGAGTTCACTCCTTAAGTTAGCACAGGTGAGGGGGAGCGGCCATGTTAAAGTGCCTTCTTTTTCTCTTTTCCCTCCGCCACGGGAAAGTGGGTCACGGGAACCGAGGGGAAAGGGATCGCTGGAGCAACAGCACCCACTAGTGGCGAACGGCCGGAAGTACAACCCGAGTAGTAAACATCAATAAATGAAGAGGGAGGGCGGTTTGTGGTTCAGGGGAATTTGTAGGAGTCTGCTTGGGTTGAAGTTATTGCCTGCTTGAGTTGAGCTAGTGGATCGTCTTCCAGCCAGGCAACTCATGCATCACTTGGGTCAACAGATCCTAACCACCCGGTGTGAGGCCACTACTCAGCCCCATAGTTCACTGTCCTCCTCGCCACAAAGGAAATCAGTCCAACTCTGTGAATGATGTAGTGTGTTTGGCAGGGGTTTTGTGTGTGTGTGTGTGTGTGTGTGTGTGTGTGTGTGTGTGTGTGTGTGTGTGTGTGTGTGTGTGTGTGTGTGTGTGTGTGTGTGTGTGTGCATATATACATGTGTGCGCATGTGTGTGTGTATACGTGTATGTGTGGGTTTGTGGATGTGCATGTGCACGCTTTCATCCAAGTGAGAGTGTTTGTGTGTGTGCGTGTGTGTGTGTGTGTGTGTGTGTGTGTGTGTGTGTGTGTGCGTGCGTGCGTGTTGGCTGTTGCTGTGCAATGTCTATGTACTAACATGTGTGTGTATGCACATGTGGGTGAGTTTGTGGTTGTGCATGTGCACGCTTTCATCCATGTGTGTTTGGATACTGCTGTGCAATGCTTATGGGTACGCATGTATGTGGTTGATTGTGTATGTGCACGCGTGTGCACACTTTCCTCATGCGTATGTGTGTGTGTGTGTGTGTGTGTGTGTGTGTGTGTGTGTGTGTGTGTGTGTGTGTGTGTGTGTGTGTGTGTGTTTGTGTGTGTGTGTGTGTGTGTGTGTTTGGGTACTGCTGTGCAAGGTCTATGTGTTCTGCATTTCCCTGATAGATTTCTTACAGTACAATTTGCATGACCCAAAAACGCCCGGCTGTCCGGGGGCGTCATAAATCAGGGGGAGCCCGGAGAATCCTCCTGGCACCTTTTGTTCTCTGGTCCTCGCGAGGTGATAAATCGAAACCCGCGCCCGGCTAATAAGCAGAGGCACGGGGTCCGCGGCGCGAACCGCCCCGAGATTTATGCATCGCCCAGTGGATTTATATTGGGAGGGGAGCAATCCGCGGAAACCAAATCTATTTATTCCTTTGTTTCCCTTTCGGGGGGCCCTGGGAGATTGCTACGTCCTCTCCGAGGCGGGTGTATGCACTGATGCATCATGGGAAGGCGGGCGGGTGGGAGGGACGGCGGTAATGGAATAAGCTGCGTTTTGTTTTCACTTTAGTGATTTTCACTTAGGTGTTTATTAGCAGCGGAAGAGGGACGCTGGCTGCTGATTCCATTGCGTTCGACTCAGACTCCGTCTCAGTACCGTGGATACTGTGCTTCCCCTGTGGCTCCAGCCCAGAGCAGGAACACTGGTCCATATTTGTACAACTCACAAAAAAAAAATCGAATTGAACTGTTTTAACGAGGCAACGCACAGAGAGCGCATTTGAGGCAGGGCTGTGTTAGTTAATCTCGCTTCTTATGACTTAATTTCTATTGACATTTACATTATACATTAAGGGGATTTTGCTCACGCTTTCATCCAAAGTGACTCACGACCATTCATTCACACTTTCACACACTGTCGGCGGAGTCGACCACGCAAGGCGACAGCCAGCTCATCAGGAGCAGTTAGGGTCAGCTGGAGGAGCCGGGGATTGAACTAGCAACCTTCTGGCTACCAGTCAACACGAAGTAAC
>NC_044064.1:2691097-2718597 GCF_902167405.1 Gadus morhua
ATAGAATGCACTCTTAATCTCTGGATAATAAAGCAATAAATGATACTAGATTTAGCTCTGCAGATAGACTGAGATCCACGTGAAATACACACCGCTGATCAGACCTCGGATCCCCTCATCGTGTCTCAGCGTTGCGGCCGGTTGCCATATTATCGCGTCGCCGTCGGCAACGGCGAGGGTTGTTATTTAGCTAAAAGGTGGTGTAATTGCGGAGTCGTCGTGTCTGCGCCTGGAGAGCGGCACGCGATAATGCGTCATTCATTCAAGGGACGGAAATGGATATCTCCAGAATCATGTATTTGGCGGGTGTCGGCCATCTCCAGTGTCTTGTTCTCCCCTTCTCTTTGGCACGATAAATAAGTTACAGCAGAGCGCAGGAAAAACAGCCCCGCTGGCAATGGTAATTTTAGCAATATTTGTGTCTGGTTCTCTCTTTTCACAAAGATGGATTACGCTTCTTTCAGACGAGTGGTATCTCCCAGTAGGAGTTAATAATGTTATGGACATTAAGTACCCGGGCCGGGCTGAATGAAACTTGAGCCAAAACAAACATTATCATGTGTTTGCCTACGTGACTGGAATGCTGGTTTTGTTGAGTCCGAATCATGTTGGTTGTGGATGGATGGATTTAATTAATTAGTGAGTGATTGGATGAATGAGGGGAAATGCAGGATGTTTTATGTCAAGTTATCCTCATATCCTTCAGTACAGAGCAAACTAATTCTTCGTGAAGATATGGGATGCCATTGAGTTAAAATTGACTGAAATCAAAAGGTAAAAAAACAAGGAATACATAAAAAAGAATACATTAACAGTTAACGTATTCTTCTTTTGGAATTAATTCTTTGTTTTTCTACCTTTTGATTTACGTTTTGTGAGACTTTTAAATTGGTGAGCCATGACTAGCCAATCCCGTTACCTAAATGAAAACTAGTAATCAGATGCTGATCCAAAACACCTGCTGGCTCTTTCTTCAACAAACATTTGCGACAAGAAAAGAGGAAGGAAGTGAAGAAAAACTCAAGTAAGACTAGATTCCAAAGATGCTTTATTTAAAAGAGATTTAAGCAGTACATTACAGGGCTAAACACTTTATAAACGGGAGTAATATACAATTTGAGATCCAAGTCCGAGATTGGACTTGGATCCAATCCAAGTCTGCATTTCTGCGCAAATTATAATCATCTACCTTATGGTTATGGAAACTGCACTAAGATATTATTCAAGCAAAACTGGTGTTTAATTGAATGTAGGACTACGGGATTACAAAAAACTATTAGTTAATTTGCATGTCTAAGGCAGCTACACCTGTATGGGATGTATGATAAGTTATTATAACTTGAAGCAAAGTACAGTCGGGCATCACCTCACCTGGGTCTCCAGTCACGTCTCTGGATGTTCCAAGGGTTCATCTATTCGTTACGCCTCATGAACAGAGTGAATAACACATTCGGGCTGTGAGAAGGCCCAATATGAAACGTGTAGAGTTTGAATAAGCTAACACTGCTGTGAGGGAAATTTCAGGTGATACAGCAGCACATTGCAGAAATAGCAACGTTGCATGTCAATGGAGAATAATACTGTATGTTTAAATATCTACATCGACTTATGTTCTGTACTGAAGGACATGAAGATAACAGCTGAATGAGTAAATAAATAATGAATGACCTGCTGACTTCCTTCATGAATAGACGGATGGATGGATGGATGTGTGATGGATCAAATCCAGGAGTTTATTTATGCGCGAGTGAATGCATTGATGAACGAGGGAATTACAAAGTGTCCTCCGATACAAACGGCGCTGCCCTCACACGTTAAGGGAGCGCCACTGACTCTGAGCTGTTCTTTATCTCCTAGGTGGGGGTCAAAGGGGGTCGTGGACCGAGTGGTGAGTTGGTGAGGAACGCCCGGGGCGTTGGACACGATGTTGGCACCTGCATGAACCTGACGTCGAAGCCTGGGCACCAGGTTAGTAGAGTCAGCACCCCGCCGTGTCAGACGGGCGCGGGGGGTTTACCGGTTCATCGAAGGACACGGGGGATTCAGTCATATTAGGCAACAGTTTCAATCAACTTTTATACAGAAGATATCTCTATCTATCCATCCATCCATCCATCCATCTCTCTCTTGCTCTCTCTCTCTTGCTCTCTCTCTCTCTTTCACATTTGTAATCCAATACATTGTATATATATAAAAGAGTTAAGTTAACAAACGTCAACATGGTTCCAGTCGCTTAATTCAAATTTGGGAGTTGATACGCTTGTTGAAGTTGCATCGGAAAAAAAGATTATCACGTCACTTCTGAACAACCTCTTACGACTTATGTAATTCCTAGACAAGTTAGTCCAGACATGTGGCAGAGCAAAAACAAGCATACTGTCTTTATCATTAATTATTCATCTTCACATGTCTGAGACCAAGGGAACATCCCAGCAGCAGACGTTGTGGCTCATCAGAGAACCATTTCCTCCCAGGCTGTTCCTGGCATTCTGCGGCACAGTGCAAAACGCCGTAGCCTGCACACGTTCAGAGGAATACATACAAAATAAATAATTAAAGGAAACCATACATAAAGAATCCCACCCTCGAGGCCTCGGTGAGAGCGAGGCTTAGCAAACACACCCGGGCCCTCCATAAATATTGCAGGGTGGGAGCACACTGAGGGGTTTTTGGCCCATGAATTATTACAAAGTCCAGTGGCTTTGTGTGAACCCGGGAGTGTATCGGGCCGTGCCCCGCCATCAGACAAGCTGCGGCTGGGGAATAGCTGTTAGGTAGACCCCACAAATAACCCCCCCCCAGATGATACCCACACCCCTGTCCCCCACCCACCGGCGTTTATCACACGCGATCGCTGCACGTGACGTGAGAAGGAGTGCTCGTTATCTTGTGGTTTCAGAAAAGCGTTGATGCATAAATGCAAGCAATTGTAAAAAACAAAACTGCATGAACAACATTGAATTGATTTGAAAAAGTATGTGTTGTCATTCAAGAGCTGACAGCCGATGACCCTCTGAAGCAGTTCTTCCTGGATGACACACTTGGGATAGATTTCTTCCTGTGTGTTCTGTAGTCCTACCGTTGTTCCTTGGCGCTCCAGTGGCATGGTTGAACAAGACTCACGCACGGACAATACCAAGGCTAATTTCATGGACAGTGACACCCACTCACCGTCCCAGTGTGTGTTGTAACACGCGCTCAATGCCGTGTGTTTATCGAACCGCACTCTTCCTCACCTTGAGAGCCCATTCACAGGCAAGTCATTCGCCGACTCAAAAAGTATTGATACAAGAGTGTGGTGACGATGGTCACGATGATGCTGATGACGGTAGCGTGTCCTCACTGGCTAAAAACCCACCCAATGGCAACGGGACATGCCCCCCCCCCCCTTGATTCAAAGCGCTGCGAGAGACCACATTACTCTGGCAGTAATGCCCTGTTTCACACAACGCGAGCGAGATACGCCGAACCCCCCGACTCACGGTGTCATTAAGCAGCGTCCCCCACCACCTTCACCACGGCCAAACAGCACCCCCCGCCGCTCCCTCACAGAGCCGACGGGAATCATCCCCTTTGTGTTCCTCAATAGGATAATCTCTCCCGCTCTGTCTCTCCCCCCCCCCCCCCCCCCCCCCCCCCCCCCTAGTCATTCAGAAGACGGTGTAAGAGCAGGGAGGGGGTCGCGAGGACCGAGTCGCGCTCATCCTCCTCTCCCTCGCTCCATTCATCGGCGGCGAGGTAATCGCCCGCGGCGTTCTCCCCGCGTGGCGCTGGCGGTCAAGACGTCCGATTGTGGGGAGTACAATCGGAATAAAAGGGGAGATCAACTCGGGTGTCTAAACGAGGGGGAAGGAATTTCTATTTGCATTGTCGGAGCGAACACATGTCATGCAGGTTGTCTGTTCCAGTGATTAGCTGTGGAAAGAATGAAAAGAAGGTTATAATCCTGCGGTCTGCTGACGCACCCCTTTTTGAGAAAGTGTGCGTCGGGGGAGAAAGGACTGATGTGCTTTTGGGGGGGAATTTAAATGGAGTGAAAAAAGAAAAGGCGGGATCAAATCTGTTTTGTGTCAGATAGTCGTCGCGCCGCCGCGTCGCAGGGTCAGTCCGCCGCTAAGCCACAGACAGACGAGAGGATTAGAGATCGAAGTACGTGGGAGCTCTGGTCGCAAATAGATTAGCATAGAGCGGACTCTGTGATTAGGGGAGGAAAAAACGGACACACAAAAAACGCCGCAGTGAAAAACTTTTCCGATAAAGTCATAATCGACTTAAGAACAAACTTCCCCCCGTTGGCGTGTTGCATGCCGTAAAGTGAGGCGATAAACACGCTCGTGTATCGCCATTAAGGCTTGAAGCAACGGGAAGAAAACAAGAGTGAGGAATTTGTTTAATTCACTTCGACCGTAAGAGTAATTGCAGTGCAGCAGAGGTGTGTGTGTGTGTGTGCCCGTTTGTGTCTGTGCGTGTGCCTGTGCTGGTGTGTGTGTTTTGGTTTGTGTGTGTGTGTGTGCCCAGGTTTGTGTGTGTGTGTTTAATACAATCCACAGGATGTGTCTCAAGGCTTTATAGATGAGGTGTTTAAGGCCGGTGCATATTTTATGACTCCTAACCACAGAGACGAGCTTGCTCATTAGTCCCGTTTCCGTTACGGCCCGGATGTGTTTTAATAACACAATATGACCATGTGGTAGCCACAAGATGGTGCTGTACTTCCCAACACAGAATGGCTTTTCATAGCCATAGTGTGTGAATCAATTCCACTGGTGATATTTGAATTCAGTGTCAAGTCAAAGCTCTGTGAGATTCCCCTCTGATGTATGGTGTGGTGGTGGTAAAGGGTGCTGAGTTACCCACCTGGCTGGATGGTTTGCGTACAATGAATTACATCCAAAAAATCGAACGCACCACTTTCAACTAAAAAGCTACTTTAGATCAGAATATGATGATCTAAAAAAAATCGTTTATACCTCCTGTGTTTGCTGTTGTATAATTTTCTCCAGCACTGGCAGAGGGATCAGAAACGGATTTCTAATTAACTGTATTATTTTAAGGTTAAACATGAAAGAAATTTAATCAAACCGACCTCAAAAACAAAGGATATTCCGGGTTTGAAGTGAACACTATCCTATCTATCCTATGTAGCCACGGCAGACATGGCTGCCACAATGAAAGCGCGGTGTCAGTCTTTGAAAGAGAGCCCATTTATCCATGCCGGACAGGATTCTAGTGATAATCTTTAAATACCAGCGGTGGCCAGCAGATGGCATTGTCTCAATATAAATGCATCCTCACCGACACCACTCAAACCCCACCCATCCCCTTATAGTGCTGTCGCCTCTCTCTCCTCTCCTCGCCCTCCTCTAAGGCAGGCGACGCCCATTATGTGTACGTTTATCGACGCGTCACCTATGGTGGCAATTTTAGGAGGGGATGGCCAACGATTGTCCAAAATACACTTATTGTCTTGCCCAGCCTATAATGAAGTACATATTGATTGATTGCGTTTCACTCTCACCCGCCCTCCCTCTCTCTTCCTCTCTTTTCTGGTCATGTGCATACAACAAACACATGCCATCACACATGCACGCTCACACTTTTCTGGACACACACACACAAACACACACACTCTGCACCATCTGTCTGTGCATTCTTCCATATCTTTTTAACCAAGAGCAGTTGGAGGGGGGGGGGAGAGAGGGAGAGGGAGAGGGAGAGAGAGAGAGAGAGAGAGGTTCATAATTCGACTTCTTCCTCCCTGCAATTAACGCCCTATGGGGTGGAGTGAAGCCCAGTCCACTACAGGACTCCGCCCTCGGCCCCAGCTCCCGTCTTCCCCTAATGGCTGAGAACAATTAGAAAAGATGCTCCTAGAAGCTCATCATCTCCGTCGCCTGTTTCCTCATTGAGAGAGTATTGCTGTTTTCCGTCAGTGCTCAGACACTGCAGTGGAACACAGGGTTTCCAGATGTTCTTCCACGCCACACACTTCCATGAATGAAGCACATTAAAGAGCTAATTACTCGACTACAATAAGTCCCTTGGACCCGATAGAGTAAAGACCTTATCGCGTCATTCCATATCGTACAGCTCTCCTCACTCTATGGAGAAAGACACTGGGCACGGCACAAACCACTATTACTCATATGTCACTATTGCGCGTTAAGTTGAACGCACAAACACACATTCAACTGTAGTCTATAGCATAAACACACAAACAGCTTTGTGGCAGCCTGCAGACCAGTGTGAATAACTCCTATGCTCATATATTTATTTAGAATGTCCTATATTTGTCGTATTTCGCAAAACACAGCAGAATTAGGTGGCAGTATTTCTGCATGGAGAGATAGTGAGTCAGTAGGACGGGCAGGGAGGGAAAGTGTATTTTTAAGTCCCATGTGGTCATTTCATATCTTCGTTCTGGTGGCGTGGGGGGGGGGGCACGGGGGGGAGTCGTCTGCATTATTTGTATATGATTACCTCTCCAGCGGTTGTCGCGTATCGCTGCCCGTTCAATCATTTCGAGAATAATAAATGTGAAAAAAAAAATGAATATCATAGTGTGCAACAGCCCTGTCACATCATCAGGCCCGAAATATATCTAATAAATAACCACCATAGTTTATCAATCAGCGTCCTTTGGAGCCGAGCACGCCTCATTCTTTGCTTCGTCGGGCTATCGCCTGGATGGCGCCACGAGCAGTGTGTGCGGTCCACTTTGGTAATCTACACCCAAATCCGTTCGGCCTCATGCAGTCTCTCCGTTTAGACAGCGGCGGTGCCCTGGGTGCGGCGGCGGCGCCGGCGGCACTGAAGCGATGTGATGGGGAATGGCAGCTATCACCTGGAGGTTTAGCCGCCACGGCTACCGCAGCCGCTGTTGCTATCATTATGATGATGATGATGATGTGTGTGTGTGTGTGTGTGTGTGTGTGTGTGTGTGTGTGTGTGTGTGTGTGTGTGTGTGTGTGTGTGTGTGTGTGTGTGTGTGTGTGTGTGTGTGTGTGTGTGTGTGAAACTGATTGCTGCAGCCTGGTGGATGTGGGCTAATGTGATATTGTCGTAGTGGCACGAGGGTTGAGGCAGGGGCCGGGCGTCGCCTGCGGGGCCGAGGTCCCCAGACAGACACTTCAGCAGCGTGGGCTTCCCAGCACCGGCGGAGGGATCATTGATAGATCCGTTTATATTTACATGGCGGGTCCAGCCCCCAGTGCCCCAGACCCGATGTCATCTGAGCATTTGATTTGGAGATTATCTTTAATCCAATTGCCGATACATGAGTAACTAGGTGATGATGGTGACCAAGCGAGTGGATGGATTGTTGGAGGGTTGGAGATAAAGGGATGGATGGATGCAAATCAAGTGTATTGATATCAATACTGAGACTCTTATTGATCTTCAGACGTTTGATATCAATAGCAGTCAATACTAAGACTGTGATTTTTGCTTTTAATGGAAATAACTGTTGAAATTCTTCATAGGTTCCAGGTTGTACATCAGACATTCCCGCAGACTAGACAGACACACCGCCATATACTTGACATGAACCAGTTGTATGACACACACAAGTGTGCCGTATCGTCCTTTTTTATACACATGGAAATCGACAGCAACAGAGCAAAAAATGCTGCATTCATTACATGCCTTGAACAAGAGCCGGAACATTTTTAACAAGGTGATTTTATGCCCCATAAACTGTTTGCATATCATAAATCTTAAAGACGCTCGCTTTCAGAAAACGTTATGAATGTCACTCGAGCGCCCTGCCAACAAAGTTCCCGGGGAAAACCGTTTGCTAGCGGCAGGCGCCATGGGCAGCAGCCTTCGTGTTTACCCCCATAGTAGCAGCACCAGTGCCGTGTCCAGACTTGTAAATCAGGCCCATTGAGGGAGTGCATAATGCTGATGATTATGGCTGGGCCAATCGCATGGGAGTCCTCGGTGGAGGGGGGGGAGGGGAGTGATGGGCACAGGGAGTGGTGCTCAGAGCTGAAGCGAAGGCTGCGAATTGGAAGGGTGTCTTTAACGGCCCCCCCCCCAAAAAAAATGGCCTCTAAAGTCCCCCGACGGATGGTAATAGTGTCTGGCAGTTGGGCCACTTAAATGTACATTAGAGACTGTAAACAAAACAATCGGAGGCGCCGGTCGCGTTGGAGCGATGCTAACGTTAGCATACTCATGAAGATTTACCGAATTTGAACGTGGAGGAAGGCAAAGTAACAGCGGTCCGATGAAACATAAAAGACAAGTAAATGTACATGGGCAATCGTAACTATTATGGTGGCATTCAATTTGTGATGTGGGGAATTCCATTCCACATTTTGCGATTATTTTTGCAATCATAGAGTTGGTCCAGCTCATGTATGCCCTACTACTACTGCTACGACTGTGCTTCGGGAGCAATCAGTCACTCCCATTGATCGCCGGCAATGATAATATAATCAGACATAAAGCCCAACAAGGCAAGCCGCCCCGATATATCAGAGTTGCTGACTGTAGAGCTATGCACAGGTCATAAACCCTCACCTTCCCTGTTTGACCCTGCATCAATTTGGCCCTTTCCAATATGAATGCAAATAACAATGCCTTTCGCTTGACACGTTTATGGTTATCTCTCTCTTTCTCTCTCTCTCCCTCTCTCCGGTCTCTCTCTCTCTCTCGTTCTCTCGTTCTCTCTCGTTCTCTCTCTCTCTCTCTCTCTCTCTCTCTCTCTCTCTCTCTCTCTCTGCACGGATGCTCCTAAAGCACGGTGATGTTACAACACTAATGGGATTTAAAAGGTAACCTATGGCTCATTGCTGGTCCTTTTCAGGAAAGTCACCCACGCCATACTTGCCTTACCTAAACATACACACAATTCTGTTCTGCACAAGGGTGCATATACACACACACACACACACACACACACACACACACACACACACACACACACACACACACACACACACACGTATAAAGACACACGTACACACACACAAACTCACACCGCAAGTGCATTCATGCAAACCGAGACTCCTGCACACACACACACACACACACACACACACACACACACACACACACACACACACACACACACACACACACACACACACACACACACACACACAGTAACTCCTACATGCCCTCCACCCCAGTCACTTGTGTATGCATTGAGCTGATAAGTACCGCGGTTCATTTTCCCCATGGCAAACCACAGTGAAAAAATGGGAAGTAATAATTGCTTTGGGCGGGGGAGACGAGGATGGCTAAATATGCTTGATTGCCTCCTAAGCCCTGGTGCTGTGTAATGAAATATAGCTGCAGCAGACAGGGGTGCCGGTGCGATAGCCTTCTTGTCACGGTGTCACTTAGAGTTCCCTTTATTTGGCTGTTTGTTTATTTCACCCTCCCCCCCCCCCCACACACACACACTGACCCTTCCTCCAACGTCCTGTGCTGTGCTGTCGTCCTGTTTTGGTCCGAGCTATCCCCCCCACATCACACCACACCCCTCGCCCCTTTTTCGTCTTTTCGCTTCAGAGTCCATCGAAGGCGTTTGTTGAGTTCAAACACCCATCTTGGCGTTGTCTTAATAATCACGGTGGGGGTGGAGGGGGCGGGAAGTATTCCTAATTGAGTATTCTTTACCTCGTCAAAATGGCAGCCCGCCCTAATGTTCGTCTGTTCTACAATTTAATTTGAACTCATTAGTCGGAGCAGGGAGTGTCGAGGGGAAGCAGGAGACTGGGGACAGGAAGTCACACACACACACGGCGTTGATTCAGAGTAAGAGCAAGACATCTGATACGCCAGCCTTCTTTTATTTATTATGTTGTGTTCGAGATTGACAATAAGGCTTTGTGATCTAAGTCACTTGAGCTTGATAATTAGTGTTGGTTTCAAAGTATGTTTGTGTGGTTCAATCCATTTTGTAGTTTATGTCTGTATCTTTGTGTTTTTTAATTGCGACACTAATCAACACAGCAAACTCCTGGGCAGCACTAAATTAAATTTATGTAGATGATTCAAATTACATGTCACACACAAAATAGCAGAGCGATGCATTTTATCCTCAACCGATATTTGTGCAAATGACATAACGCTAAATTGTCCCCATTGGTTCAATAAGTAGCTAATCACTTATATGAGTATATGTCCACAGGCTGGTTTGAGACCAGAAACATCTGCTAATGCATTTAGCATTTGAAATGCCCTGGAACAGCCTCAGAGCACATTAAACACAAGTTTATGGCCATTTTACACTCTCTTTATTTATATATTTTACGCGAAATAACTAATTTGTTGTGCTGCTTCAAGGAAGATTTAACAACACGTGTTTTTTGTTTTAGTCGGCTGAGGCAAATGGTAATTGTCCGTAAGTTTTGCTAAGTAACTTGGGACCACACTTTAACACAGCCCTTTCGATTGAATGTGCACAGTGAAATATTACAATTAGCTATTCATTATGCATGGCATATATCAATTGTAAGATAATTGTTTTGATTCCAACTTGGGGAAGTCTCTGTGTACTAGTGTAGAGCATAACATTTACCCACTTTGTTTGGTAATGTTTAGTTTTTTCATAAAACTGCTCAAGAATGGCGACTGGAGTTGTGGACGTTGGGAATCAAATCCAGTACCTTTCAGGTGGGATTGTAACATCCTCACTATACTGCCATGTGGTTTATTTGTAGTTTCAACTGGTTTACAAATTATGATTAAGTCAGACATTAATTAATTTCCAATAACAATGGCGACCAGCGTTTGTCTGAACTGCTCATTCTCTAAACTGTCAATGGTAAACATGGACTCAACTAACAAAATCAGCTCATCGGTTGAGACTAACTGCACAGGGTTTACATCGTAGTATTCTGTAATCCTAAAGAGGCCAGAGATCAACTAAAAATAAAGAAGGCACAGTGGCCGAGATTGGTTCCAACGTTACGTTAAGACAGTAAAAAAAATGTGCCTTTCAAAATAACGATAATTGAAAATCCAGTAAGACACTTACAAGCCATCAATCAAATCACCCAATCAATAACACTATCCCAACAACATCATCTGTCTTGCAAGACCGTACAGATCATAGCTTACAACCGGGTTGTATCGTCATCAGCTGGGGATAACTCTTCTTTTGGCCTGTGATCGCCGCGCAAGGCTGGTGACCACCCATGACACCATTCCTCCTCTTATGCTTTTCTTCCTCTTTTCTTTTTCTATCCACAGTTCTCTTTCCTGAGACGAAAACCGCAGGATGGCGCTTGGGAAAGGTAAGACCAAAATAAATCTCAAAAGTGTGATTGGACGGTTCCGACAGCGTTTTTAAAAATCATTTTTACTCTATATCGTCACACTTGTTTGCTGTGGGCTTGTCTTTCCCATGAAGCAGAAATACATCTTAGTCTCCATATTTTTCCCTGTTTTGTTCCAGCAGTGATGCTGAGGTTTGTGTGAGGTTCGCTGTATTGTTGTGCACGTGCACGGTGCTGATGTGCACGGGCGATGTTGATTCCAGCGTGGTCACTGAGTCCAGTTGGGCCCTGGTTAATTCCAACTGAAATGGTCTCATACAGTGCTACAATAATAGCCTGGGAACCAAACCAATGTAGGCTCCTTCTTTATTTCTCTGGCATTTGCAACTACCCCCCCCTAACGTTCAGACAGATTTCCAGCAGACCTGAGCTGGGTCTGGCCATTCACAACCATTTATCTAATACGTTGGCGGGATTTATACAACGACAGTACAGGGAAGTCCCCTATGGGAGCGCCGTTGAGGCATTTTTATAAACAACCAAGATTGAGGCAACCGATGGCTCATACTCTGCTCTGATTGGTTGTAGGTCAATCCAATCCGTCCAGAGGCATTTGGCTCTGCGTCTGTTGATAATGCCGTTTTAATCTGAAATTAACTGAGAGCCGCCAGACGAATACATATTTGTAATTTGTATAGTATAGCTAGTATAGAGAAATAGGACATTACGAGAGTGCACTATGTGCAAGAGCCACACTTTTTGGCATTAATGCTTTTCCGATTGTCTGAGTTTTATAATACTTTTAACGAGATCAGAGATGTAGAATACTCATATTATTCGACACTTTTTCTGTGCTATCTCTCCATTTAGTCTAAACTCATGAGCCAATGCCACCTCCAGTAGGACCATTAGTTTTATTATTTTATAGCAGAACACTATTTTTCTGTCTGTATTTTTCCACAATATGTCTCTAATGACCAATCATACCAATTGAGAGGGTTGCAGTTGGGGGCACC
This sequence comes from Gadus morhua, assembly GCF_902167405.1. Lineage (NCBI taxonomy): Eukaryota > Metazoa > Chordata > Actinopteri > Gadiformes > Gadidae > Gadus > Gadus morhua. Next base: position 2,703,348 of record NC_044064.1, read on the forward strand.
AATTATATATATGTTTTTAAATATAACAAATCCCACATGGACGCCCAACATGAGTAAAATAAGTCATTCTTTTTGCATAACCAATCTCATTGGCTCTAGTAACCCTGGTTGCATACGTTTGGAACACTGGTCTGCCTAAGACACCACCAAGACACCCCTAGAATAACAAAACGCCTGTTCTACGGCAGCCCCAGAACACGTCAAGCCGAATACGTCCAGCAACACATAACATATTTCGGTGACTTCCACTCAATGCCTGTTAGGTCTTGACCCGTGGCAGAGCGTCAGGGGGTTTGGGAGGGGTGGACTGTATGTGGCAGTCCATACGTTTCCCTTATTTTTTAAGTAACTGATGGCAAGATGGGAGGAAAGGGGGAGGACTGACTGGCACTGATGGGACCAAACTAGGTCTGTGCTGCTGCCGGTCTGAGCATCCAGGGGGCTCCCGACCAGGCTGATTGATAGAGTGTGATGAGACTGTCACTAAGCAAAGCAGAGATAGGCAGGAGATGGAGGGAGAGGGGAGGGAGAGAGGGAGGGAGGGAGGGAGGGAGGGATGTGGGCTGACCACGAGCGAAGGGGAGATTGAGAGGAATGAATTTGGGAACTTGTGAAGGATGAAGTGGCGGGAACTGAAGAGGCTGGATGGAAAGTATTTTGGACAGATTGAGGATGTGTTGTATGTGAGTGAGTGAGTGTATATGTGTGTGTGTGGCAGAGGCTTTGGGGAGTTGTTGGTCAATGGGAAGACTGGGAGATGGGCGAGTAGAGAGAGAGAGAGAGAGAGGGAAAGGAATAGTCAAGTGAACATGCCAGGAGATTGAGACACTAGCGTTACAAGCAGGATAATAGTTTCATGGATGTAACCTCAAACTGAAGCATAATACAGCACAATAGCTTTATAAACTGCATCAGTACAGCAGCCCACGGACTTAAATGGCCACCTTTTAATCTTAGGTAGGCCAACAGGCCTACCATGATAGCACCACCATGATGCTCTGATGATAATCACGACTAAGACGTGATTGCATTTTATAAATAATATATAGAGGGTTAGTGTTGGGGGTAATTGCCGTGTAAATCAATGACGAAGCAAGGTGTATTACAGGGACCTTTCGACAAATGTACTTATTGCAAGTCACTTTGGATAAAAGCGTCTGCTTATAGCCCTAAATGTAAATGTTTTGGTATTCGCTCAAATGCTTTTAAAACGTTCAGCCTTTAACAATATCTACAAAATACTGAAACCGCGATTGTTTAATAGCTTGTGCCAACATTATTTTCCATTTAGTCTGATCCTCTCAGTACCCAAATCAGCTGTTCAAATCCATATTTGATTGGCAGAACGGTGTGACTCCGTTTCCAACTGTAAACACAAGCGTGCCGTGTGCACCCATGCCTTTGCACGTGAACGCACCTGTGCATGTTCAATAATTTATAGTGTTTGTGTGTGTGTGAATAAAATCATTTGTGTTGGCGTGTTTGTATGCGTGCACACAAATGTGAATACATACTTGCTTCTTGTCAGAAGAATGAGATTGGCATCAAAATGGCATTACGGCTGACCTTTCATAGGAAATGTCTATGTGCTAGAGTCGGGAAGGGAGGGTTTGGTGTGCGTGTGTGTGTGTGCGTGCGTGTGTGTGTATTCCTCAGGAGGAAGCCTGAGACGGGAACCTCTTATCTGTCCTGGCCGAGGCCCTGACTTCTGCTCCCTCACCCCTCGACCCTGCCACAAACCTCAGTCTCCCTCCATCTCTCTCTCTCTCCCCCCTTCTCCCCTCTCAGCTTGTTTCCTCTTCCCCCTGTTCCTCTCTTTCTCAAACTCCCTCCCTCTCCCTCCATCTCACTCTCTCACCCCCTTCTCCCCTCTCAACTTGTTTCCTCTTCCCCCTGTTCTTCTCTTTCTCAAACTCCCTCCGTCTCCCTCCATCTCTCTCTCACCTGCCCAACTCTCTATTCCCCTCTCTCAATCTCTCTCCCTCCTCTCTCACCCTATTCCCCCTTCTCCCGGTTCCTCTCTTTTCCCTCTCCCTCCTCCCCCCCTCTGCTGGAGGGTCTTCCCCATGTGCAGTCCTAGCGTGGGTGAAGGCGGTTCAGGTAGAATGAGCATTCACCTTCCAGGGACGGCAGCGCCACGCTGTCGTCACAGCCCGCCCCGCACAATTGCAGCTCACTTCTGGCAGATCGGATTTGCACTCTCACTCGCTCTTGCCCTCCCTCTCTCTCCTTCTCCCTCTCTCTCCTTCTCCTTCCTTCTTTCTGTCCCTTGCCCTCTCCTTCTCCTTCCTACCTTTGGTTCCTCCCTCGTTCTCTCCCTCTCTCTATCTTTGTCCTTCCTTCTTTCTCTCGATTCCTCTCTCTTCTCCTTCCTTCTTTCTGTCCCTCGCTCTCTCTCCTTCTCCTTTCTTCTCTCTATTTCTCTCTCCCTCCCATCCCCCCCATCTCTCCGTCCTCCGTATGTACGGCCACTGAGTGACAGCCGGCGCGGAAATACAAGTGGTCGAGGAAGAAAGAGAGAGGGTGTATGTGTGTGTGTTTGTGTGTACATGTGCGTAGGTGGGTAGGGTACAGATGTCCCAGTGGATGTAAGGAGAGAGGCATTTAATATCTCCCACTGCTGCTGGCTGGGGTGGAGGGCTGTCTGAGAGAAGACACTTTGCATAAGCTCAAAGGACGCGTAGTATTGCTGTCACCTCAATGAAGACAACCTCCCTGGGACTGGAGGATGCTGGAATATATTTGAGCGGATGAGCTGAGATTTTGCCATTATGAGTGATGCCAGCAATAATCCTGTTAGATTGCTTGCCCGTGCCAAAATGAACCTGATATACCCACGCTAAGGAGATACCGCACATCTGATACGGACGGCAACGATACTGTTGCATGTGTTCCCATTTTCTCAGAGTTGATGGAGACCAAAAATGTGATATTGACGATTTCCACAAACTGCTCCATCATGTGATACTACATCAGTGATAGGAACTCTGAAACTGAATAAACTGGAATAAACTGCAACAAACTGGAATAACTATGACCAAGGGAGCAAGTGGGGGCAGGGCCAAAGGTGAAGCAATTCAAGAATGATATACTGATAGGCAAGAATTAGCTATTTCGTGTCTAAAACCACTGGACTATGGATGGAGGGACAATGTACTTGTGCCACAATGGACAAGATGCTGAGACGTAAACTTCCCATAAACGAGGGCTATAGCAATTATATTCTTGCATCTATAATGCATAGCCTAAGCGCTGTTGTCACTTAGAAAATGTTCAACGAAATGAACAGAATCATTTGAACGTTTTTTATTTCACGACATTTGATACCATATTTGTAAACGATGAACGCTTAATTGGTCAAAATATGACTGTCGGTACCCGTAACCCACCTAGACAAATGTGTCATTTCAATCCATTAGGGAGAATAGACTCTTTCATTACTGGTTTTTGGAGCTATCATAATAATTCTTCATTGCTGATTACCATAATGATTGTGGATTGATCTGGTGACTATAGCCATAGACATACAGGTTGGCCAACTCTCCGTCATCAATACCAAGTGATAAATTCATATTGATCGGGCAAGCTGGTTATGAATCTTGACTAGACAGGCTCAAGTACCCTGTGGGATTCATAGTGTACCTCTTAATGGATTACGAACCGATGGGAAAGATAAATCATGTATTATCTGGTTTTCATTATTTTCTTTGAAGCAACTGGAGACAGAAGTTGTTTTTGTTTGTTGTTTTGCCTTTTAGCTATTATAACGTGGAGGCTTTCACAATATTACTCAATTTATTTATGAGTTTATTTGATCAATATCAAACCAATTTGATGTTGCATGGATAATTAACCTCTATGTTTCACCATGAAGGGGGCAGTGATGTCATACCCAAACAGACGATAACCTTTAACATGCGTTCAATATACAAATGACCTCATTCGTATTAACGCTTATTAAATGTGACTGTATTTTCAGCAATTGCTGACCATGTGTCTGACATGTAGGCCAAAAAATAGCCTATTGCAGTACTATCAATGCATCAATAAATTGATGGACTGCCACCAATGTTTTCCTCAACAGCAATAATGGACAGCATTTTGTTCGCATATATATATAACTTCCGAGAACAAAGAGGGGAAATAACATGTTGGTATTTTCTCCATTCTGCCAAAGATATGATCACACTTTGTTCTGAGTGAAGGGGTGAGGTGCTCAGAGCTCTGCTGGGTGGATGGATGAGACATGCAGACTTTAGGGGTGAAAATAATCAGCAGCCCTATACGACAAGTAGGATCTATAAATATGTAGAGAGACAAAGGGGCGAGTGACAGAGAAACATTGACAAAGAACAGAGCGAGAGAGTGCCGATGAGAGAGGCATAGAAAGAAAGATTGAGAGGGACGGGAGAGTGGGAGGGAGAGAGAGAGAGATGGGAGAGAGAGATGGGAGGGAGTCACAGATATAGAGAGAGAGAGAGAGATGGGAAAGAGAGATGTGAAGGGGTCATAGATAAAGAGAGAGAGAGGGAGGGATATAAAGAGTAAGAGGGGAGAGAGAGAGCCCACAAGGGAGCCAGAGGGAGATGGGAGAGTGGATGATTGAGAGGGAGGAAGCAAGGTGAAGCGGGGGAGAGTAAGCGAGAGAGAGAGAGAGTGAGAGAAAGCGGCCACACGCCACACTCTGTAATAACAGTGGTGACATTCAGATAGAAGGCTCTCACAATGAGAGCCGGCTGAGGCAGCATCCTCTATGCAAATAAAAGAGAACACATCCAGAAATATTAGCTGGCGTCAGGGATTTCTACAGCACACATTGATAAACCACTTGACCCTTGGCATCTGCAACTGTGCCTGTGTGTGTGTGTCCGCTCGCATGTCTTGGTGTACGTGCCTGCGTGTGTGTGTGTGTGTGTGTCTGCATGTGTGTGTGTTTGTGTGCGCTCGCATGTCTTGGTGTGTGTGTGTGTGTGTGTGTGTGCATGAGTGTGCGCTGGCATATCTTGGTGTGTGTGTCTGCATGTGTGTGTGTGTGTGTGTGTGTGCATGCCTAGGCATGTGTGAGTCTGTGTGCTCGCATATCTTGGTGTGCGTGTCTGTGTGTGTCGGCACAAGGCGCACACCCACTTGAACGAAAATATGCATGCACACCGAGCCAAACACATTGAAAAAGGAGGGCTAATAATAGAGCTAATGCATACTAGAGGTCTCTATAGCTAATTGCACATGTTGGCGCGTTGCAAGGATTACCGCTAATGCCATTTGTTCACTTAAGGGACCACAAGTGCACGGTCACACACATGCATTTGCACGACATGGGTTCATTAGACGCATTTCAAACACCCGGAGTGCACAGGAGTTCAACTATCGGCTGTGTTCGGAAGACTGATTGGCATTCCCATTGAGTGCCGACTTAATTCTGACTGTCAAGGTACCCGGAATTCCTGCGCTTCGCTCATAATTCAAAATAACGCGGAGGATCATTCATTACGTCTCAGTTAAGGAAGGAAGTGTGTTGATGGATATAAGGCTTTTTAAGGGGGTCAAAAGAGGGACTCTGGGAATTAATTTGATATCTGGGAGCATACACACACACAGGCACCGACACACGCACACCTAAGCATTTTCTATTCCCTTTTAAGCGCCCAGCTATAAATGACAGGCCGTCGTGATTGGAATAGAAGCTTTTCATGTTTGAACCCAACAGGGTTTATAAGGACTGCAGATATCAGCAAATCCTAACCCACGGCACGGTCAATAATACCCATTATAGGAAAAGCAATAGTCAATCGTGGTGCACTTACGTGCGGCGGCATTTATTTGTTTGCCTTCAAAAGCCCCCGTTGCTTTCCACAACAAAGTGATCAGGGATGAATGACTCACAACACTGGATTGTACTCTTTTTAAAAGCTGAGGTAAAGCGTTGAAATCCTTTGAGCCCCCTCAGGTATATGGGGCAGCTCTCGGCCGTAACGATTTGAGGATAGTGTTTGACATCGCGCGTGGAAGGCTGTAGTCTGTCCGAAAGCAAAGGCCAAGTGGTTCAGGGTCGGTCTGTCATTGTCGTGAGCGAGGAGAGGAGCTGCGTTGTGATTGCTGCTTTGTTTGGGATTTTATCAATACAAATATTGTTGGATGGAGCAATTTGTGTTCATTTTTTAACCAATCAAATTTGTTCATTAATTGTTTTCCCATTGGATGGTACTTTTTTGAATTTTTTTTTTCATCACATAGCTAGCAAAGCACCGTCCTAGACATTAGCTCTAGCTGGCTAACGGAGCAAGCGTGCTAACTGAGTTATCTGATGTGACCCAGATATGCCTCTCAAATCGAAAGCCTTTCAACTACAGAGTAGTGGTTGAGGTGACAAAAGTATTAGGTTGGAAGCCCCATTGTCCTTTGGTACTACAGCCGTCCGTAAGCAAGACGCCTACAGGTACTCTATATTAATATAAAACTACAAACTGTCACTTATCCTACAACAATCCCCCGTGATGTATTGACTCCAAACATCAGCTAAGCCTTTGATTCCAACCAAACCATTGTGTTAACGGAATCACTTATACTAAAGCAGTGCTTTGTGTTTCAAACAATGCAATTATAATCCTGGCACCAATCAACCCCCATACATGTCTGATGTGGGGGACAGTCAAAGACTCAAACCATGGATCGCCTCTCATCCCCTCTCTGGGTTTTGTGTACAGTGAAAGATGCTCGGCAGGTACATTAATCATTTGTCACGAGACAACGGTTGGGATGATGACTGCGGGCGTTTGTCCTTCTCAAATCTGACTCGAACACGAGCGGGAATGTATTCAAAATAAAGGAGGTCCCACGGTTGAGTGGACGTTGAGTGTGTGTGTGTTTCGTTTGTTTGTGTGTTTGAGGAAGGGAGAATGGCGGCACATAGATAAGTGCTTGCCGTGCACTATTTTACGGGAGATGAGCCGGAGACAAGCCCGAGTGACTTCAAAGTTTTCTCGGGGCTGAAATGAGATTTGGGATGTGTGAGAGAAAGCTAATATCTTCATACCTTATACCAACAACATCCCAGCCAGTGCATGAATGCCCTACGCTGAACACAAATGGAGTATGTGTACCAAAAACAACCTAAAACCCAAAGACAAACAGAATTGGAAAAACGAAACCTGGGTAAATGTGAATCTGACTGCCTTCAACGACCGACGGTATCCAAGGCGCGTCGCGGATCCGGACTTTTCTTCATCTGAAAGTTCTCATTTGAATCCACACCTGTGTCAGTCTCAGCCTTACATCTTAACCTAATTTCACGGTCGGCGGCATTCGGATGGATGGCTCATGGTGTGTGTGTGTGTGTGTGTGTGTGTGTGTGTGTGTGTGTGTGTGTGTGTGTGTGTGTGTGTGTGCGGAGGAACGTGGAGAAATTGACGGGCTGAGGAGCAGGCACGTCTACAATAGAGCTCCTACAAAAGCAGGAAGAATTTGGCTGGTCGGCCAGACGTTAAACCTCCGACCTTGTACTTTGTTTCGCCATAGCAGAAAATACATTAGGCCCCTCCGCAAGGCAATGACAGTGAATTGGCCCATTACAGGTTTCCCATTCAGCGTGTGAGTGATAAGAGGTTTAAAATCATTATGCTGTAACCTGCTTAAATTACAGTTACAAAATCGGCCGAAACAGACCGAGCAGGTCAAATCACGATTACTGGAATTACGAGATGATGACACAGGGTCAACCACATCTTTACCGTTCCCCGGCGCACGGAAAATAAACACGTTGTCGAGGGCATCGCCATGCGATGTTTACAAAGTCCACTGCCATTATTAATGAACGAGCTGTGTCACGGAGATGGCAGGAGAGATGCCCACTGTCATGTGACGTTTTTCTTAAATTACTATCAATAGCTCTAAAAAAATGCCCTCGAAAACCCACATCAAGTTTAATTGCTAAACAAGCACAAAAGACGAGCACCAACAATACCCCCATTTTGGATGCCCCTCATGGTCTAACTGCTTGTTCAGCGAGGAGGGAATAACAACAATTATGTCGGAGAGGAATCAATTTTCGGATAGGCTGGCTTCTGTTCAAACAATGGAAAAGAAAATTGAAAGTGTAACATCGGTGAAATTTTCCATTGTAGAGTAGGAAAATTATCTCAGGCCTTTTCTCATATATGTATTACTTTCCAAATAAAGAAATATATATATTTTTAAGTCATTTATCCTTTGTGGTGTAAACACCACAAATATAGAAATACTAACTGAAACATCAGAGAAAGATATCGTAGCAGACATATCTTTGTGGCCGTACGAGTATCCACTCTACAGTCTAATTGCTTTATTTCACTTTTAGTTTTCGCCCGTGACGACGCAGGCGTTCCAGCGCAGACCAAAGAACAAAAGACAATTGATTCTGCACGGGAATAATGAATGGCCATGCAGTATTGACCAGTGACCACAGCTCTGTCACTATCCCCGAAGAGGGTCTTCTTCAAACTGCTTGCTAATATTTACGCCTGGGGCTTATCTTGTATGAATAGAAATATTGAGCCCTTTTGTTATAATATATGTATTTTGTAAATTTAATTAAAACATTCTTGAAGAGAGAGCGATTGAGCTGTGCCTACTACGCTAATCTTTACCAGATAGGCGGTACTAATGCATTAATTTATATGTCTGCTTTTAAGTATTTGCCTTCAACTTCAACTCATCCCCTTCTTTCAGTTGTTTAAATACAAAGGTAGCCAATAAGCAAATGCATCTCCAGCTTCAAGCTGTATGAGATAAACTGCATGCAGATCATATGTATGTGGATTGCTTTGAATGTGCTTCAACACAGCCTCCCTAATGAAATCCCTGCTATGTATCGTTGTATTCCTCAATCTATGCAGACATGGAATGCCAGTGCCAATTTTCATAAGTTGTTAAGATAAATACAATCATTTCAGGATTTCATCACCTCAATATTTTTTCAAGGCATTTACTTTCCTGTTTCGTTTCGTCCCTGTGGATTTGGAGTTCTAGTAAAATAAGCACTTAGTCACAGAGTTGGCAAGCTCTCTTAAATTACAATAATTACATTACATTCAGAGTGCCGCGCACGGATGCAAAAAATAATTCAAATATGCATGTTATCCTTTAATACAGTCCCCCCCCCCACAACGCTTTTACACTCATTAACACACCGCTTCTTTGGACTCAAATTATGTAACACGCGTAACGCCAGATTATGACGACGACTGTAGTGCAGGCCACATATGCAGGATCGTAATGTACCTATCAGGCTAACCAACCGACGAACAATAACGTGAAGCCCAACCCATGCGGAACAGAAAAGCCTCCATTCCCCTCCACGGCCTGACCGCTGGCAGGCTGCGGCGGGCTCGTCCATCTTCATCGGATCCACCCCTACGTCAGAGCCACAGAGCGGCCTTGTTCGCTGGCGTCTGTCCGCGGCCGTCAGGCTCGGTGGGCCACGAGACGAGACGCAGGCGATGCCCAGAAATGACCTGATAGCATCTGCCCTAGCATCCGGCCAGCTAGTCAGGCGAGGGTCATGTATAAGGAAATATATGAATCTTAACATTTTCTTTTGCTTGTTTGTGAAATATTTTTGAATTTCTTTGAGTTTTTATCATTGCTATTTATTATTATACTGTTGCCTTTGAACTTTTGAACAAGGGGCTGTCCTTCTAGACTGCACAATGAGACAGTGGAAAAAAGTCAGCTGTTGATCCTAAAGACTCTCAATTCGACCACTTGAGATCCGATCCATGTTTGTTTATTTATTTATCTTAGCGCCTTTTGTCATCCTCAATCTTCTCAATGAACCCGATCGATGACGTCGTTGGGCCCCTGACCAGTAACAAGGGACCGTCTCCCCAGTGCTATGGACCAGTGACCGTGGGAAAACGCTCATGTCGAGCCTGAAGACTCCCAGTGCCAGCTGGTCTTTGTGCTGCGATGGTTCTCAGGCCCTAACGAGGGGCGTCTGAGGTTAGACCGGCGGCGGAGTGACGCGCGGTCTCTCTTGGACAGTAACAGCGGTGCATCGTCAGTCACTTAGCCCCCGCTAATACACGGTGTGATATTAATTACTGTTGGTAAACAATGCACTTTCCAGAGATTATTCCATGCACCCGCCGTCCTCCCGCTTGTGTTCGGTAATTCTCACAAGTGATTAAGAGCCAGGCGCCGGGACAGCTGTTCAAGATGAGTTCATTGGCATGTTTAATTAATTGCACTTGAGATAATTATTCAATCATTACTTTGATTAATTTTTTTCACCATCCCAGATCGTGCATGGAGCGTCTGTTTGATGTCAATAGTTTGGGAGAAGCCTCGGAGGAAGAGTGGGCACATACGGTCGTGATTTTGGGTGGTCTGGTCAGAAAGCAGTTTGGAAATTCTGTGTTTGGCTCGGCCGAGAGTGGATGAAAACCGTCAATGTCAGCCATTGTGGCTGTGGGATTAGCTTAGAAGAATGTTAACCCCGCTTCACCAGAGCACATATACTATAGTGTTCTCTCCGTATCTATTCCCACAGGCGGGCCTGTTTCAGATGCTTTGTTAGGAAACAACAACTCTAAAAAAATAAAGAATTATATATATATATATATATATATATATATATATATATATATATATATATATATATATATATATATAAATAAAAGGGCTTTACTTTATCTTTCCCCCTCATCAGCCGCATCGTGTCGCTGGTCACTTCAATATTTTCTGTGGATTCGGTTGGGCGAGCTTTCCGCAGCGTCCTCCCTGGTCGTGGCTGTGCCCTTGTGCTGCGTATACTGTATGCTCACGCAGTGACAACAGCCCGACCGAGGCAAAGCTAGGCAAATGGCTTTTTTCACCAGAGATCTTGTCAAACAAATTAATTCCCTGTGCGGCCCTCAGGGCTCTCAACTGTTTTTTTCTCTCCTCTGTCGTGCCGCTTTGTCGCCCTGTCTCTTGATAGTACCCGAAAGATAAAATTAATTGTTCGGGGAGATGTGTGATGGGGTGGAGGGGAGGCTGGTGGGGGAACGGCGTTGGGGGAGGGGGGGGGGGGGGGGGGGTGTTAAAGGACCTTGAGCAACACATGACTATCATCGCCGTTGTCTCGGAGAGGAAAACAGAGGCAGAGGATCTTGGGTTTCTGAAGTTTTTGAAGCGCCGCCACCCGATGGATCACTGACTTTATCGTTAAGCGTCTGTCAGCTCTTACCCGGCCAGTTTGTGAACAAATGTTCACTGATACAATTCCTTCCAGAACGAGATATCTCCCCCCACGTATGTGGATTCCCCTCATTGGCACAGGGGTGAGTCTGTACCAGCAGCATGACTATCAAACATGTTTTATCATAAAGCCCGATCCATCCGCACGTTCAATAAACGCTGGACTGCTTTTTTTTTAACTCTAACCCAATTAGCCTCCTGGTGTGTAGTGCAGTCCAACACACAAGGTCCCTCAACCCAATCCCGACCCTCCGTGGGGCGGTGAACTCACTCAAGCCACTCACCGCCCCCCCGCTGGGCAGCCCCCGCCGGCTCGGGGGCGAACTGCCGTCAACACCCCCAGGGTTGGGCTCTTTCGGCGCCTTTTTCCAGTTCGCCTGCCAGCCCTTAAGTCTCGTTTCTGAGTGGGGACCATTTACAGTGGAGGAGGAAGGGGGGGGGGGGAGACGCATTTGACAGCAACCTGCCTCTAAACTGTCCCCTGGCACCGCTGGTCACCCCCGTCTCCACCGGTGGCAGATGGCCTGAATTGGCCCAAAGCGTTTTTGGGTGGTGGAAGGCCATGTGTGTGAGACGCCTCTGTGTTTGGTTTGAGATGAAGGCCGTACTCAGTTACCATGTTGAGTGTTTTCGCCGCGTCGTATTGTAGACATGGCATTGGTCTCTTTGGTCGAATATCGGAAGTTGTTGGGGGGTCAATTTAGATCCAACACTTGGGCCTTGACAGGATGCAGGGCAGGGAGGGCGGGGATTCCGGCTTGGCAGGATGAGTGCTCTAATTGGAAAGTATTTGTAGGATTGGAGGGTTTCCCTGTATGCATGCAAGTGTCTCCAAAATAAAGTGTCATTTGGAGTTATTTTAATACAGCACACCCTCGCAGGAGCCCTGCGTCAAACTCGGAGAAGGAGTGAAGGAGTACCCTAGGGAGACATTTGAAGTAGAAGAAAGTTGTGCTGTTTGGTACAAGTTTATTTTACGAGCTAGCAACCTCTTTCCAGTTGACACTACATCATAATGCAAAGCTAGAAAAGAGTCTAATTCATATAGAAGAAGCCAAATGGTAAGACTTTACAATAAGGACACATTAATCAACCATTACCTAACATTAGTTAATGCAGTGATAAGCGTTGATTCAGAGTTGATTAACAGTTTACTATCGGTCTAGTAATCATTTTCTAATGGTGTTCATGTTCACTAAGGGTGTTCATGTTAGCCAAGGTAGTGGCGGCCATGCTGAAGAAAGGTCTTCATATATACATTATTTAAGAGGGTTAGGGTTACCCTGAACACTCTAGCTAACTAACCATAACCAGAGTAACTTTAACTAGCAAGAACTGAACTCGATGCAAAATACAAAAACCAAACACTTTCCCTAACCCCAAAGCAAACTCAGTATAATATATTATTGCCGAAACTAACGATTCATTAATGTTATCTTATTAGAAAGTCTTAGCAGAAAAGCTAGGAGAGGGACTGTCCATTACAAAGATAATTGAATAGCTATTTTTAATGTTGAAATCATTCCATTCCAACCTGAAGAGGGAAAAGTAATAACATTCCTTTCTTTAAGAGTTACCCAATCGCGTGTCTAAATTTAGCCAATGTTTTAAAGCTAATCATAAAAATGACACATCGTTAAACACATATCAGCGGAAGGCATTGGTCGTGAGGTGCAAACCTCTAGGCCAATCAGCGCTCGTATGTTGGCATACTTTTTGCCCCTTTTCTGAAATCGCCAACCCGAAAAAGTGAATGTTGACACCCAACACTCAGGGGGAAAGATCGGATGGCTTGGCGGTGATCCCTGCCTTGTGACAGCCTTTTCCAATTAAAAAAGGTAAATAACTTGAGATTCATCTGTTTCACCTTGCCCCCCGGTTTATCAGTTCATCTTGTTATATCTCCACTCACCCTTGTAATGGTAATATCACAGATTTAGATTTCCCGAGCCTGAAAAAAAAAGGTCTCTGATATGCACGAGTGCCTATTTTTATTTCCTTTATATGTTTGCCTTCCACGAGGCAACACTGTTTACATCGCTCCACCATAATCATACTGTTTAGAATCCGTTGGCAAAAGGACAATTATTTACCTCTAATTATTTTTCCTGTAATTTCCTATCTCATTATAATTAAATGGGAAGGCTCTATCCTATTGTGGTCTCGTCTGGCCTCGTCAAAGTCTTGCCTGCATTAAAACAACCAGGCTTAATGCATTCACCACTGGATTTGGTCCGGCATGAAAACAAACGTCCGCGGCTTTCATTCAGAATGCCCTTTTCAATTAGCTTCCCTCAGCTAACGGTAGAGAGCCTGTCCTCACCATGACAGGGTCTATTGGGGAAACTCTCTCTCTGTCTCTCTCTCTCTCTCTCTCTCTCTCTCTCTCTCTCTCTCTCTCTCTCTCTCTCTCTCTCTCTCTCTCTCTCTCTCTTTCTTTCTTTCTTTCTTTCTTTCTTTCTTTCTTTCTTTCTTTCTTTCTTTCTTTCTTTCTTTCTTTCTTTCTTTCTTTCTTTCTTTTTCTCTCTCTCTCTCTCCCTCTCTCTCTCTCTCTCTCTCTCTCTCTCTCTCTCTCTTTTCTCAATAATGTGGAGCCACTCATTAATGTGATGAATGGCCGTGTGGATCCCCAGCATCTCAACGTCGTACTCCCCCTCCCTCCGTCCCTCCGTCTCTCCCCCCAGGCATCCCTCTTGTGGTCAGTTTGGGGGTGAGAGCTTCCCATTTAAATGTGTGCCTGGTTACTGCTGAGCCTAGCAGCTCCCATAGCCGAATGTACTCCTCAACGGTTGAATAGCAAGAAAGCAATTTTGCTATTGACATCAAATAATTAAATTCGCCCCAATACAAACTCTGAATGTAGAGAGAGTTAGAGAGAGACCAAGAGACAGACGGAAGGATGGAAGGACGGATGGACGGACGGACGGACGGACAGGCAAGCCCATACATACGGAGCTCCCGCCATGACAGAAGCATCACACTGTAATACTTTGAGGGATGGCCCAAACATGTCACAACGGCAATAACCACGACAACAGCAGCAAAGGCGCCATCGTGTCACTTGATCATTTGCCTGTTGTTTGTTTGCCTCCACTCCGAGCAACGACAGGGGTCAACTGTTCCGCTCATCACGTCGAATCTGTTTTTCTGTGAGGAGGAGTCCTGCATCTGATGCATTCCACCTGGGGGTCTAAAGCGCTTCTCACTGTTCCAAAAGAGCTCTCCTCCTCTCCTCCAGAGTGTCTTACAGCGATAAGTTGTTTCTCGGTATCAGTGGCGCCAGTAGCAATCGAACCCTCGACCATGCCCGTGTTCATTCAATGCCCGACAAGATGAGCAACCCAAGCTCTGTGCTCTCCTCTTGAAATAGCCGACACTATAACTGTGCGAATGTGCTGTGATATTCCTGGGAGGTGTGTGGTCGTCCGAGGGCCAATACATGCCCTCCTGCTGGTTGCGGGACTACAAAGCAATATGGTTCCCGGAGAAGAACTACAAGCCCCAGCAGCCCGACGAAAGGAACACGGTGGTGTTTGCAGCACTTGCCAAATATTATGCCTATAATGAGAGCATCCTTCACAGAGGCAGACTCCATTTTATGTGAAGGTTTGGAGACCTTTTAAGTTAACAGAAACAAGCTTGGGTTGCTAATTTGATTTAGCATTTTTTTGTTTGTGAAGAAGAAACTTAATTATGTTCTTTGAGTTAAAAGCTTTTCGTTTTGCTTCAGTTTCTCCAAGTCGTACACAGTACAGCAAGACACTAGAAAAGCTGACCAGCAAAGCTCTAACACCACAGTGCATCATAGTAAAAGGGAATTTCCTTTCGGACCAGTATCCAATAACGCCTAGATATGAATCTTCTTTAAACATACAGATGCATCTTCAACTGACACATCTGCTTATAGTTAAAATATGTTTTTAAAGGCCAAGCCCAGACCGTGCACAGAAACCAGCTTTCATACGTGTCTCCACCATCACAGTCGGCACAATGCTGTGTGCTCGTCGAAACAGACCGCATAGCCCACGGCTGCCTT
>NC_044064.1:2723597-2746097 GCF_902167405.1 Gadus morhua
CACACACACACACACACACACAGTCCTCCATCCAGAGTTTAGCGCTATGCTCCCGAGTCGTCCCAGCTGACCGCCAGTTCTGGGTCCATGTAAATGTTCCCAGTGCGGACTCAGCTGAGGTCAATAGGCTAGTTCCTTTCTCTGAATACTGAAAAAACGCAATAGTTAATAGTCAATAGTTTGCATGTTTGTCTGAGTCTTTTGCCAAGGGTTTCAGGAAACGTGTCTTTTTTTAAGTTCCCTTAATTACAAAACACAACATGCCTGCGTAAAATACATAACCAGGAACAGGAAATGCACGGGCCGTGAACTCTTGGGACGGTAAATCATTGCCTAATTGCACCGGCCCTGATGGCTTAATTAAATGCTTGACTGTGTAATGATATTTGCTCGAAAGGGAGCGGAAAACGTCCAAGCGCTGTAGAGTTTGTTCCAGGACGGAGCCGGGATCGATCCTGGGCCCAGGCGGTGGAACCCAAGGTGCTTTCCAACTGGTTTTAAAGTGGACGTTTTGTATCGACGCCGTCCCCGCCTTATTCACTGGACCAAGCACTCATTTCTCTTGGTGTCAGGACATTGATCGCAACATGCACACGGTGGTGCTTCGCACTGTGCTCTGCATGCACAAAGAAAACACAAGGATGGGTGCCTTCACACTGCTTGTTTACGTCCTTCATTTATGTATAATATTCTGTATTCTTTCTCGATGGTTACTCCGACTGGTGACCATAACCAGTCAGTTGCACAGAGTCAAACTGTGGAACCGTTTGAAGCGGGAAAGTGCACACGACTACTTAAAAAGTGTTTATCAAACCATCCCCTGAGCTGTAACTGGTTACCGTAATCCCCCCAGATCGTGAGATGTCGGCGAAGCCGACGGAACGAGAGCGTCTGAATTATATCTCCCCTAATCGATCCCCTACCATCACCCAGCCCGAACACCTCTGGGATGCAAGCCACCAAAAAGGGCACTTGACCCGCTTCACTGGATGCTGGAGGTCACCTAACACGAAAGCACCAGTCCTTGTCTTACCTCATCACTCTGATCAACCCCCCCCCCCCCTCCAGCCTACTGCAATAAGCTCCCACTCTGGCAACTCCACCAAGGCTAATAAGGATTTTATCTGCCTTTTGTGATATTTGATATTAACCACCTCATCAAAGTTAAGCCTGCGGTGAACACTGGTCTCCGACGCTCCACATGTGCATTAGCCTAACAATGTCTCTGAAACGAAATCTTGATCGAATTGAAATTAAGTTCCGATGAATGGCCGGCGGCGGGCCAGGTACACATCAGTCAAGACGAGGCGAGATAGCGACCGAGTTGGAGGAACTTCACCGTTACGGGAAACTTAGCGGCTCGCGTCAACGACGCACTCGTCGGGAGGAACTAATAACCGGCCTGTAATGAAGGGCAGAATAACTCACTGCCTGCCCTTAAAAACGGGCTCAAGAGATAATGGGGAGTAAAGACATTGAGCCTCTGCTTAGACATAATACGCAGACGAAAGTACGTCTATTCAAACAGGATACATTTGAGGTGTGTTGTACTTTGTGTCTCAGGTACATCTATATCTGTGTGTGTGTATAGTATCTCTGTTGTGGTCTGTGACGCAAAGGTCTCACAAGCATTGGTTGCAAATGTCATTTATGTTATGGTAAAAGGCTTATTCTATCAACCCGAGTTGGTGTTGTAGTGTGTGTTTGTGCGTGTCCTTGTGCGTGTATTAGTACGTGCGTGCGTCAGTGCATGCTGGTGTGTGCGTCAGTTTGAGAGAGTGCCTGCTTGCGTGTGCGTTCTGAGTGTGTGCGTTTGTGCTTGTGCGTGCGTGCATTTGTGCGGATGAATTAATTGAAATTAGTGTTTGCTTTTAACGGAGGACAATGTAAATCAGCTTAAAGGAGAGCCTGACTCGGATGTTCTCAGACAACACAGTCGGAGAGCCTGCGTGCGCGCGAGAGCGATTTCGCAGGGTAAACCCCTGCGTTGAGGCCAGGGCCGAAAGGTTTCTGGATCCTTATCGTCCCTTGTGGCGTCTTTTGTCAGGTTGTATGGAGAGGAGGTTGGGAGAAATCACTGGAAAATATAGCTTGGAGTGATAGAAAATAAATTACTTCAGCGTGGCAAGGAAAAGATTGGGGGATTTATCAAAGTGAGATGAAAATGCCTGCCTAGTCTGTGCCCCCAAAATTAAAGGGAAATAGAATGCCTTACAGCTCAGTGATGGTAGTGGAAAAAAATGTGTATCTATAAATATTTATGTATGCTGTGTGTCTTTCTTCATGCGTGTGGTCCTTTGCTCTGAAATGAATAATTGATTGGCTATCAACATTGCATGAGGAAAATCAATACGGAAAAAAATGTCCCCCAATCAATTCATCTATGGTTTATGCGCCAATGAAAAGTAGCTCCTCATTGAATGGTTTTTTTCTAGTCATAAACAGGCTTTCAGATGGTGAAGTAAAGCAGAAGAATTATTAATTTATTTAAATGTTTTATTTAAATATTTAATAACGGGCTGAAATAAGAACGTAATTCTGAAGCAGCTTTGTATCCACGAGCAGTCAAAGGCTCTGGTTAAGGCTAAGGGTTGCGTTAGGGTTGCTTGAAGACCTATCAACATCTATAATCTAGCAACATCTGTAATGCGACCGATAAGTGAACACGCAAGCGAAATAAAGGTCAAACCATCATGGATGTGTTCCTCATCCGTCTGAAGCCGATTTTACACATTCAGCTCCGGCAATAGTGAGGACCCGGTAGAGAACCCCCCCCTGAAAAAGTCAATATTGATTGATTTGAAGGCCTAGCAATTACCTCCATGTGCACACGACCATGTTAAGGTCACTATTATCTTGGCTCATTTTATGGGTCATCGCTCTTGCTTTCGCCAAAATAAATTAGCGACGTAAACACCTTAACTCACCTTGATGAAATTTACGGCGAGTGTAAACAACTTTCATAGCAGAGCGAGGTATTCTCTGCGACTCTCTGCCCCTTCATATCATACCGCTGAACCTTGATGAATTAATGTGTGCAGGGAGACGTGTCTGTGTACAACACACCAGCAGTAACCCCCTCCATGCTGCCGTGACTTCAGACTGCAGGAAGGTGCACTTTAGGTGGATTGATGATCTACATCAATGTGGGGTATTCATGGTCATCTTTGCATCAGTTTAACCATGACAGATAGCCGTGGGGTATGTATAAGGGGAAGACTAGTCTACTGGGTGGGGCTGTGTGACTCCCAGTGCAGGATACTGGGATCTGGGAGAGATACTGGCTTTCGAACCCCACTGTCTGCCTGTACTTACCCAGAGCAAGATGCCTCTAATGCGACCATCTGCTGAATCAACAGATGATTAAAGATAAGGACAATTATTGGTAATAAGTGTTTTAAAAATAAGACATTTGTATTTAAAAAAAATGACCAAAAAACATGAATTCACTAAAACTGGAAGAAAAATAACTTAAAAAAAATCACATCGGCTGAATGTAGCAGAGAGCAGAACGTGCTCCACACCGTGTGGCAGCAGTAGCTGGGCTCCGCTCCTCCTCTGAGTATTTCTCCGGCCTGATGCTGCTGGACCTCCTCTCCTCCTCTCCTCGTCAGTGTATTGGAATTCTCCTTCCCAGAGCCCTGGGGATGACCCGCGCCCGGCTTGGCCATGCTCTTAAAACCCCCAAAATAAATTCAATTTCCAATGAAGTAATCTCCCTAATGAAAAATCAATAGGCCTCACTCAATTGCAGTCTCCCGCGGGGGCTGTCGGAAAGATGAATGTATTAGCCGGGCCCCGGTGACTGCACCCGGGGGGGCCACGAAGCCTATGTGATCAGACCTAATGCTACCACACTGTGTCCCACCGGCCCCCCCTTAATGCCGGCCCATGGAGCTAGGATGACAGTATTGATCTAATGAAAGGACAATTTATATCCTCACAAGTTCTCTCACTGGTGATTACAAAGCCTCCATCGGTAGGGGGACGGGGACGGGCGATGGACGGACCATGGACTTGAGTGTGTGTGTTGGAGTGTGTGTGAGCCTAAACTGTGTTTGACCTGCACACAGGGCCAGGGCCAGCGTTCATTGTTCATCGCTGCTGCGACCTCAAAGGGTTCACCTCCAAGTTGCTCATTGTTTGAAGCCCATTTCACAGGAAATGTCTTGCAATGTTTTTCGTGTTGCACATTTGTCTTTTTTTTTTTGTGCAAATAAACAGACAATTATAGAGGCAGAGACTTTGCGAGTGATAAGTCGTAATGGGTTTAATTCATGTTCTACACTGGGGAAATGACTTTCCGTATTGTTTACGCCGTAAACCCCATCAGTGGCGCGGCTATGTATTCATTTACTTTTCGCCCGTAGAACGGCTTTGCACTTTCCATATTGTTCCGCGGGATTTCGGTGAAGAAGCCAAAGCCGGGTGGCCATTAATAATGCCACCCCAGTGTCAGCGGCTCAGATAAGGGGGCGCGAGGATGTTGGCACGCTGTGTGACTCACAGTGGTATAGATAAGCCCTAATCCCCCCCCCCGCCCCAAACCCCAACCCCACGCCAGGTTTGATGTAATGCATAGTTAAACTGATGAGGCGACGAAACCGTACACATGTGTAACAGGGCTCCTGAAACAAGATAAAAACGACCGAT
This sequence comes from Gadus morhua, assembly GCF_902167405.1. Lineage (NCBI taxonomy): Eukaryota > Metazoa > Chordata > Actinopteri > Gadiformes > Gadidae > Gadus > Gadus morhua. Next base: position 2,728,251 of record NC_044064.1, read on the forward strand.
TTTAAAGGAGGCGTGAAGGATGTTTGCATACAGCGGCTGTGTTGTTGAAGAGTTGAGGTTGTGCGGCATTGGCCTCAAGGAACTCGTACACGATGTTGACATGTGGGAATGTGTTCTAGCCAGTTGGAGACAATATAATTTGCACACTTTGGATCTTGTTAGTAAATAAAAGATGATAATGCTTGGTCTCGTCTAATATCAGTAAATCATGAAAAATATTGAATGTGCCGAAGTAATCAGAAGAAAAGATTACATGCAGCTCTTTAGGCACAAACCATGCATTTGTTTATTTCTGTATTTGTATTATTACATCTTGTTCATATTTAAATCCGTAACATGTAACTACTTCTTAAACTGTTCTACTGCTTCAAGGTTATATGTTCAGGAAGGGGGGGGTTGCATCAATTCAGATTTTGGGAACGTCACACTCCATCGGTTTCCATTGTGAAAGGCGTCGATATCTTAGGGACAACAAGGAAATGTAATATCGTTGCCTTTTGTTCACCCCCCCCCCGCCCTTCCCTGGCAAACACGGAAGAGGGGGAGGAGGAGGTGGAAGAGGAGGTGGTGGAGGAGGTGGAGGTCCAATTCATCCCCTCCTTAACTGATCTCCGTCCGCCCCAATCTCCCCCCCGCTCTAACGCGTCTCTCCACCAGCGGCCACAAGCAGACAGTGAGTGATTAGCACGGCTCTGCCATTGACATCATTTGCATTTTAATAGACCATAATTACAAGTCTCGGGGAGGGGAGGGGAGGGGGGAGAGGGGATGGGAGTGGGGGAGGCGGCGGTGGTGTGGGAGAAATAAATTGCAGTTTGAAAAATGTTTGAATTACTTAACAACTCTCGGATCTCGGAGCGGCGAAATAGCAGTGAGCTGGATGCAGGGCTCGGGGCACGGCTGGGATGGTAGCTGTAAAAGGTAGTGCGTTAATGGACTGAGGAGCAGCGGACTAGTGGATGGTAGTGATGGTAGTGGATGTGAGCTGTTATGTTGGCGTCATTCTCCGATACAACCAGTATGGGGCTGAAACAGAATACCTGGCCTGCACCACTTAGCACGAAGAAAAAGAACGCAACGTACCTTCTGAAGTATTACGCTAAAAAAGTTGTTCATCTGATTTTTGGTTAAATCATGAGTAACCTAATGAGTTTTTTATTTTCAAGTAGTCTAAACCTGGTTTCCTTGTGTATGATTAGTATACTTTTGTGTCTCACCTTTTATCCTTTTCTTATTTCTTTTTTTTTTACTCTCTGCCTTAAAAGCAAATCGGCGAACTCCTGATGCCCTTCTTCCATTCTATTATGTCCTTATTGGTTTCTCATTAACTCCTCAGATAATTGCAGCGCGGTCTATTTTGGACACTTGGTCTTATCGTGGAGTCTCACCTGCTGCGTTGTGACACACTGCCTGAGATTTGCCCGGCGGGGACGTCTCACCCCGGGCAGCAAAATCCCATGTGACCCTGTAAGCAAGAGTGACAACACAATAATACACCCCACGACTAATCTCTCATTGGTGGATTATCAGATTAGACGGCGGTGCCAGTTGTTTATGGGGCTCGGTGACTATCGAAAAAGTTGATCTGTCAAGTTTATCCCACACTCGTGTCCCTATCAAGGCGGTGTGGGTCCATACAGTTGGCTGGGGATGGGAGATAAGGGGGGCCACGACGCGGGCTGAATGGACCCCATCTGGTAAATGAGAAACAAGGCCTGCCTTTCCACTCCCCCCACGACACACTTTATCTACTTTGAGAAATGGACCCCCACCCAAAGCCGGATCCGGTTGATTCCCTTGACCTCGGCGGTGTGGCAGAGCTGCCCTCTGCTTTTATTTTGAAAGGAGATATGGAGACTGAAGTTGGTGGTTGGCGTGGATACGATAGGGGGGGGGGGGGGTCAAAAGGAGGCACTATCACAAGGGTCCGTCATAATCCAGTTTGAAAGACTTTGCCGTGGTATAGGTATCCGATAAATCAACGTTGTTTTTTTTGCGGGTTTGTTCCAACGTAGTAAATCTGTCTCTTCCGGCTTTTGACGTGGTTCAGCGATCCCAGATAGCTTGATTCAATCCATCTTCACCCATTTATTCCAGAAGGTCATGGCCCTCGAAAATGTGTCAGACAGGAAAATAAGGATGTGAATAACATTTAAGAGATGACTACCCCTCGGAATATAGCTCTTATCGGATTTGCAAGGCAAGGTGTAAACATTTTGACATCTACAGAGGCAGGATAAGAAGTTGCATTTGCAATTACTCCAGAGACAAGCCTGGCACAGGTTGAATTATAAACAAGGGGTTGAGAGACACAGTAGGAAGATACCTCCGTTAACCGTGACTATATTTAAAGTGTTTAGCAGACGACTTCCAAGATGCGACTAACATAAGTCACTGTTAATGAAACCAGCCACCACCTATCACTTTCAAAACTGTAAACGGATATTTCCGAAAAAAGGGTGAGGCAAACACAATCTGTCCTACACTCACAGTTTAATGGGCTCTACAATGGCAATCGTGGATTTTTATTTTAATAAATATTTGAAATGTGTTAGCAACCGTAATGCTTTTTATAGTCTGATTGTTCCACTTTTTTGTCTCGCATTAATATATCAGCATTCCTTCCAAGGCTGAAATCCTTGAAGTGTCTGTGTGTGTGTGTGTGTGTGTGTGCGTGTGCGTGTGCGTGCGTGCGAGCGTGCTAAAGTTTTGACTGTTTTCCACCTTTGACTTCAGCAAGGAGAGATTATTTCTATTTCAACAGCTTTTTTACTTCTTCCACCTCATGTCAACCCTTCAGCGGGCCAGGGATTTTGTTTTTTGTCAAACGCAGGCTTACTGGTTTCTGTGGAGGAATATTATGGCAGCTGTGAATCATCTTTGGCCTGAACGTATTGCTTTTCCCAGGGAATGGAAGAAAACCGAACCCAGATCCCCTTACGTGTTTTGTATACGCATTACTGAGTGGACGCCCCCTTTAGGAAAATAATAATGATAATAATAATACGTTCTACCTCGTTAAACCATTCTCGTTCATGACCCTCATCACAGCGGCCTGAATGCCTCATACTGCCTCGGTATGCTTTTCCATCTGGCAGACCAATTATCACATGATCGCCAAAGATTGTTGAATTGCATGCCTCAGGACTTTCTAAGACCACGGCTCCATTTCATATTCCAAAATATTGGATATTCTTTGTGTGAAGTAGCCATACCCACCCCTTCCCCACCACTCTTTAATTACAGGTCTGACCTGTTTAGCTGGGCGAGCATGACTTAAAACTCGTATTTGCAATAGACTTCCATTGGTTGGACACATTAGAAGGAGCTGGTGGAATAAGGAGAAGGGATCACAGCGTCGAGGTCCCCTTTCATCAGTCCATTTACATGCAGATGAATTCCTCTCTGCCGAACGCGACCGTCTAAGGATATTACAGCCTGCCTTAGGTCACGTCTCTTCAGTGACTAGAATGACCACAAACCATATTCTGTCGAGTAATTACTTTTGGCTGGTACCATATCTAGCAGGGCCCATTATTCGGTAGATATTCAGAAATCATTCATTTTCTTGCGACTGCGGGGAACATAAGCGTATCAGGTAGTATTTCATATACACGTCTTGATAAGATTGCTTTTTTTTTTTTTTTTTTTTCAAATCAATGATTCAATGATCATTCTCCACGATGGTTGGGTACGCTAGACCCAAGACAACTTATTACAAATAAAACCATCTTAAGAGTCTTAATACAAAAAATAATTTCTCTGTATAATACCCTCAGCTACTGAAACAAAAAAATAACATTATAGCCAAGATCACTGCTGTGACACCCACATCACTCTGCAGCTAATTTTGAGTGCATTGGTTCAGATAATAACACAGTACATCACCTGTGACACTGTTTAACATACGATACGGAAGACAAATTTTACAACCCTCCTGATCAAACCTTCTTCTTGCCAGATGTTGAGCAATGGAATTTCGTTTTAATTGTCAGGTATCATTACATTTTAAACTCCCTGCGTAGCACACTGTCTTCCTCCACCTCATTCCCATCAAGCGCAAGGTACTTCACCTAATCTAAATCAAAGTGCGTTTGACATCGAAACGAAAGTGAAACCAAACTACGAGACACTTTGCAGCACAGATGTCCCCCACATGGCGCGGAAGCAAGTCATTTGTTGCACGTTAGTCTTATTTATTTAATTCCCCGGTTGCTGTATAGGGAAGCAGCTGTCATCTCTTACTGAGTACTGGCTCAAAAGGGTGGCATTACGTCGCCCGTATGTTCGACTCGCTTTCAATATCTTGTTAGGCGCTCTGAATACTCGGGCGTCGACTGATGTTGACGTGAAGACGATGAGCTGTCGCTTTTCTGTGATGTCACGGAGGCTCATCTCTTCACTCATTTAATCGAACAAAGCGATAATCAAGATCCATGTGTGTTTAGTGTGTGTGGAGGATGGCTGGTTGAAGCAGCCTCACCTGGCCCGTAGTCAGACTGGTTGGACTCTGGGGCTGGGCATTGCTGCACACCTACAGTGAGCAATCAATGTGCAACAGGTTAAGCCAGCCATCACCACACACAATCTGAAGGTCTCCTGCATGGCACCATTGTTCAACAGCATGACGTATCATCGTCTGTTGTCCAACATCACCACCCTGTGTCCAGAAGAGCCACCTAGGTGACGTGTAGCGTGGTCGTTGTTTAAGCAATAGATCACGCCAGGCTGTGGTATGTGCTCATTATACCACTGTTAAGGGGCGTTGTCCGGCCCCGACGCGCAGCGGAGGGCCGGCGACCCCCTTCACAGTGGTAAAATGAGCAAATGCCACTGACTGGAGTGATCTATTGCTTTTATACAATGGTTACTGTTATGGCGAAACGAAAGTCATAGACACACTACATTTAAAAAGAAACCAAGAAAGTCAAAGTAGCCGTTTTATTAAAGACTACCAAAAAGTAGTCCCTCCTGGCTGCCTTGAAAATGCACGACGGTCGCTATGCAACACACTTTAGCGTCCCTCCGAGAGAACGGTTGTAACGGTTTCCACTTCAAGGCGCGAAGTGATACTTTCACAAAATGATCGGTCGTCATAGCAGTTATGTATACGCTCATTATACAACAGTTAGGAACCAATCAGATCGCTGGATTTAGGCCCCCCGTTGTTTAATACAGTATATACAACACACTTAGTTATATTCTATATTCTGAATTTCACTCAACAGAAAGCCTTTATGGAATTCAAACCCCACTTGTGACTGTACAAACAAAAGCCTTTGCTTAGCACACATACAAAAGACTTAAAAGACTTGCTCAGTAATACAGCCAAGTGGAGCTTGGTCTCCTCCCTTCACCTGCCCGCCCCGTCCTAGTGGCAGGTTGCCCATCCTTAAAGTGAATTGATCACGGGCCCTGTGCCACAATTGGGCAGCAAAAGCCAATACATCCCCCTGAAGTATTTTAAAATGCCACCAAAGATAAAGCATGCAGGAGACGCCGTGCTCCCCGCCTCCTCCTCCTCCCACACGAAACATCTCTCTCGCTGGCAGGCATCTGTATTCTTTTTACGTTTCACTAGCACTCACTAAATCAACACACCCAACTCAAGCCCGGGGATGCCTTTTTGTTTAATCATGCATCGCCTAGTCAAAAGCCTTCCCTGGATTATTATTTATCTTCATTGTGGTACCCCTCCACACACACACACACACACACACACACACACACACACACACACACACACACACACACACACACACACGCGCGCGCATCCCTCCCGCCTCACCCTCCTCCCCATCCTAGACTCACTTAATAACCATTCCATGATAAAAGCTGTCCCTTTTCTTAAGAGAACAAGCAGGCACACATGGAGCCCCCAGAAACACTGGTAGTTCTTTGTGAGGCGATGTTTCCAGTCGTCGGTACAGTGCTAGGCGGATGGCAAGGATGTTCAGCCCTGCACCTGGCCTGTGGTGTGGCTTCAGCTCAGGCATGCAAATTGCTATGCAAACACACACGCACGCAGGCATGCCGCACACGCACGCACACACACAGGCACGCACATGCACACATACGTGTAAACAAAAACATTCATACACGCACCCACACATGCTTGCATACACAAAATCATGCACACGCACACACAAACATATCCAAAAATATGCGTACCCACAGACACACACGCACACATGCAAATACAAAAACATACATAGACACACACGCACACACATGCACGCACACACAGACTCACACACACATGCACATACAAAAAAATACACACACACACAGACACACAGACACTCATACACACACATACAGACACACACACACACACACACACACACAGAAAAACATACGAACGCACAGACGCACACAAACAGGCAGATATAAAAACATACATACACACACACACGCACACACACACACATGCACGCACACACTCTCTTATCAACCCACTGTTTAAGATCTGGTGGCCCTCTCTTGAACATCTGCCTCCGTTCAAGCTTCTGCATATTGACGTCCATAAATCTGGACGAGGCCCGACCAGCCAACTGCCGGGAGTTTCCACGCCGCGATGTCTCAATGATCAGCGAGATACGGCGCGTGCGAGCCCCGCCCCCCCCTTCGCACGAAACACTTGAGAGGACGCCGCCAAAATGGATCTTCTGATGCTCAATTCAGCATTTTTCTATTTAATGATATTATATTTCATTTTGCTCGCAAAGAAAACAACATTACCCAAGGCAGTGAGTCGTAACGAGCCATCCTGCGACAGATTCCCGGCCTCCTTGGTGGCATTATAACTGAATTACACCCACAGAGAAAGTTAGTAAATGATTGTGTTTGTTTTCATTTTGTTTTCGCGACGCCGTCGTTCAAAGCTCGTCTCCTCCTCGTCGACGTCGTAGTGTCCTGACGTCGAGGAAGCCAGCCACCCGTAGCCCGTAGCGTACGCCAGATGTGTAAGAGCTCCCGTGGACCCCCTGGCGGGTCACATGGTATCCTGTTGTCTTCATGGCAACAGCTGGGTTTCGTTATTGCCTCATTGTTTTTCCGTGCCTCTAATGCACGGCACTCTAAAACCCGACCTTCCGTTGAGTTCGGTTGATTTTTGACCGCCTTTTTTTCGGGAGGCTATGAAATGAACGGTTTCTTCTTTAAAAAATCCAGGCCAACCGACAAGCGGGTGGACCCGCCATCCCAGCCGCCGGTACAGAACGGTTCCAGGGGAAGCACTTAGCTTGATTTCTGACTCTCTCCCCCAGGCCTCGATCTATATCGACAAACTGCCGCATATCCATCTCGCTGGTAACGGCGTTTAAGTGCATCGGGGGGGGGGAGGGGGGGGGATTTGAATTGTGCGCAGAGCGATTGTTTTGACCACAGATTGAGAAGGCGGTTATAATTTCAAACGGGAGCGTTGCGCTCGGAGTGCTAAAGGACAAAGAGGTCAGCGGAAGTGGAGTAAGTGCACCCTTGGGCCTCTGGGCCGTTCAGAGGACCCACAGAGGAGGGCGAGGGGAGATGTGATAACGCTTTATCCCTGGTCAAATGCATGGGGATGCTGGCCCTGTTTGGAGAATGGACCATCCACTCAAATTAAGAGACCATTTTGAGCCCAGTGGTCAATTTCTGTTTGTAAATAGCTCACGTCAATAACATTGTTTCACACATCGAAACATCCAGAGGTCGGCTGGCACTTTTACTTTCACTTTGTGAGCGGTCTTTGTTTGTAGAGTCTATGCTACACAGGTGCTACACTAGTATGTGTAGCACAGTATGCTACACATAATAGGCCCTATGTTGCAATGTATTTGGAGTTATGTGTGTAGGTATAATGACACTCATTATAAAATGGACCGTGTTTATATTGCGCTTTTCTAACCAGTGGCCACTCAATGCGCTTTACAATATTTCTTAACCTTCAACCATTCATCCACACATTCACACAACCAACGGCAACCAACACACAATCTCGTCGGGAGGAGTTAGTGTGAGGCATCTTACTCAGGGACACCTCGTCACTCGACACTAGGAAGAGCCGGGGATCGAACTAGCAACCTTCAGGTTACCAGCCAACCCGCTCTACCTCCTGAGCCACATGCCGAACGCGGAGGACATCAGGATTTTGATTTTCACTGATAGGTGTTGTCACCACGTTCTTCAGGGATTCTATTCATTGACTCTCGTGTGGTGGAGTTTTCTTAATATCAGATGATATGTCCCTCCATTTTCTGTTGCTCTTCGTTCACCACTCTGACCGGAAATTCACCCACTCATCAAGAACTTCATCGTAGTGAAAACAGACGAGATGAGCCACTATCCACTCTCTCTGGCCTGACATCCCACACCAATCCGACATTCATTATTTTCCCTTCCTGCCGCCACTCACATCTCACATTGTGACAAAGCGGCCTTATGTGCCATGCCACTGATAATGGCCAGAGTGCCTATAAAGCTTACCACCAACTGAGATTAATGGAAAACGTCAAGGAGGGCTACAGAAGGAATAATAACCCTCCAATAGCTTTTGGAGATGTCACAGCAGCACCAGGTCAACACGATACCGAACGGTCCATAATGAATATTCCTGCGCCTCACATAAAGGAAGCAATTATCTACCGCTGCTTGGAAAATGCTTCTCAGCATGTACAACTTTTTAGAGTAAAATCTACCCCATCATTACTACCCCATCAACTACCCCGTCCTGCTTGATGTGAGCCTCCTCCTCACATCACAAACCTACACACACTAACACACACCCACACACACACATCCCTCTTCTGAGCATGTCCCACACGGCAGACACAGCGGCTGGATCGGAGACGTGCTTGTGTTTATTTATTTTGTGCGTCTGTATGCTAAAAGCCACACGCTCCTTCTGTAATCATGCCCAGAGATGGCAATCTATTCTAATGTACTCCGGTTGTGTCGAATCCAATCAGCTCTTTAATAATCTCAATCCTTTCAATGGCCTAATGGTGCCGCGCTGATCGAAACGCTGTCGACTCAATGCACGGATCCCCCCGCCTGCCAGCTCCCCTCACTGTGTCTCCTAACAAGGTTACAGTGTTTTCTCAGTGCTGGTGAAACACGCAGTGTACAGTCAGTGTATACAGTGAACGTCCCCAGTCGTACGCAGTCCTCAGAGTATGCCGGGATTTTTGCAGCAAGTCGTTTTGTACCGACAACAATACCAACACTAGTACTATAACCAACCGTCCTGCTATAAATAGTAGTGTGCACACAGGAGCCAGGGGAGAAATGAGTTGATGCAGAGCCATGGCTTGGGAGAGGGGGCCTAGTGCCAGCCACGGCTACCTTCAGCAACGTTGGCCCCCAGGGCTCGATGGCTGTCGTCTCTCTCACCCCCCAAACCCCTCCACCAACCCCCCCACACACACCTCCAGCAAATGTGCTCATTTATTTGACCATATGGAGCATAGGGTCAAACGGACACGGTGTATCACAGATTTGTTTGTGTGTCTGGTTTTGTGTGTGTGTGTGTGCGTCTGTGTGTAGGTGTGTGTGTGTGTGTTAATGTATGTGTGTGTGCGTGCATGTGTGTGTGTGTGTGTGTGTGTGTTTGCGTGTTTTTTTGTGTGTCTGTGTGGGTGTGTGTGTGTGTTTTCGTGTCAGGAGTGTGTGTGTGTTTGCCTGTTTTCGTGTGTGTGTCTTTGTGTGTGCTGATACACATTGGAAGTTCAAAATGAGCCAAATCTGCTCGCGAGTGTCTGTTGATCTGGCTACAGAGTGCTCACATTTTGTCAGCATTTGCATTTCCGGAGCTAGCCAAGACTTTTATTAGCTCAGCCGCTATTGATGCCGAACACAACACACACACACGCGGATGCTACAATAGCATGCAGACACCCACACACGCCTGTTTGTCTGTGTAACCTTTCTCAACTGATGCAAAAAAAACAGCAGCAACGACAACCAAACTGCCATAGTAAACATGCTACGGAGATATTACTATGATGTATTTGAATGGCGAAGGTCAGAGCTGGTCTTCAGGCAAGATATGATGAAGTGGCTGTTCCCCCCCCCGCGCCCCCCGTCAGCCCGCCGACCCCAGGGGGGTCAGCTTGTCAGGTCGCCCTCGGCGACGCAGTAACAGCTCCGTTTTAATCTCCTTATTAATCCGCCCATCACGACGTTGCCCTAACGACACGGTACGCTCTCCATTAATCTCCGGATCTGATTCCGGCGCCGCGTCGATTCATCACCGCCCATCATGTCCGAGCACCGCCGCCGCTACGAGGAGCGCCACCGACCACCAACCGGCTGGAGGCGGGGATGGGGGGTGGGGGGGGATGTTACCATGGGGACGTCTGTTGGATGCCGAGGCCAGCGGGGCCAAAGCATCCATCATGCGCTGATCCATATGTTCAACCGTCCGTTCTCGTTTCTTATGATTTCTTTGTAGATAAATATATAAATATATATCTTTGGGCCATTTCATCACATTAGCATCAACGTGAAATTGTTTCCATGATTTACGGCTGATGCCCGACACTTGTTACACAGCCCGCCGTCTGAGCTATGCTTGGCACCGGGCCATTCTCTTTGTACGGTTTCGGCTCTGTTTGGATTTTCTTTAATGTTGAATAATGTGTTTCCCAAACGTCTGTTCTGCTCCATCTCATTCCCCTTGCTGCCGGTAAACGCTCCAAGCTGCGGTGGGATGATGGCCTTTTTAAAGGATGGTTTTCCCATTAATAGTTCAGCCCTGAGTCATCCGTCCACCATCTTGACTTGTTTGTTTCAGATCTCCATCGACACCAAACACACTGCGTCTGAACCACAGGGGCTGGCCTGTCCATACATCATCTTTTACACCACCTCATACATACACATGTTGCATTAGGGTCTGGGGAGGGGTGGGGGGGGGGGGGGGCATGTTTTGATGGAGCCTCCACCAGAATCCCTGCAATGCCAGTGCACCATGTCGATCCCCTGCATACTTTTTACTTCACGCGTGCAGGCACACACACATACGTGCGTGCAGGCACACGCACGTGCACGCACACAAACACACTAACACACACACACGTGCACACGCACACACATGCACACGCACGCGCGCACACAAACACACATACACACGTACTCACACAGAGACGCACGCGCGCGCGCACACAAACACACATACACACGTACTCACACAGAGACGCACGCGCGCGCACACACACACACACACACACACACACACACACACACACACACACTGGCATGCCGCGGGCGACTGCAGCGCTGCTCACTCGAGGGGAAAGCAGGCAGCTGCGTCTCTGACAGCTGGGCCCCGTCGCCACGGCCCCGTCCCCCAGTATCACACCGCGTCGCAGGGTCGCCAGGGCGCATCAGCCCAGGGAGGGGGACCGTCCACAACCTGGCCCAGAATCCAGGCGTTAGACCGCACCCATTCCCCGTTCCCATTCCCAACCTGAAGGAAATGCTTGGCGTTAGACCGCACCCAATCCACCGTTCCCGTTCCCAACCTGAAGGAAATGCTTGGCGTTAGACCGCACCCAATCCACCGTTCCCAACCTGAAGGAAATGCTTGGCGTTAGACCACACCGAAACCGGCGTTCCCATTCACAACCTGGCTCAGATACCAGGTGTTGGACCACTCTCAATCCTACGTTCGCATCAGCGTTGTACCACACCCGATCCAACACCCCTATTCACAACAAGGCCCAGACCCAAGGCGTTAGACCGCACCCAAACCACTGTTCCCATTCCCAACCTAGCTCGGATGATGCGTTAGACCGCTTCCAATCCACCACCCATATTCACAACCTGATGGGGACGCCAAGCATTAGACCGCACCCAAAATCCCACATAATCACATTCCCTGAATGATAATGTGAGAATTAATGTCTTTTCCATGGTCCTTGGCCAACATAATGATCCCTCCCGCTTGCTTCCAAACCAGCCCACTAGAGCAGATTAGATACTGTGCCTTTGTAAGTGGAGCATGTTTGTAGCTTGTTTTGGCGTATTAGTAGCGTATTGGCTTAAATGGTATATGTTTGGGGACTCTGGACCGGACGCGTGCGCGTGTGTGTGTGTGTGTGTTAAATTACAGTACGGTTCATTAAGATATGATTATTTATGATGGCGTCGCGTGGTGCTAAATGTTTCTTCATCTATCTCCATTCAGCAAACGTATCATACCCAATACTAATCTCTATTAGCACTTAGTAAAGACACATTTCTTGAAATTGAAACACGTCTCGGTTGATGCTTGGTGCCATGAGGCTCTGTCTCATAAAAAAAGTTAGCCTACAGTTCTCAAAGTTATAAAATATTGAAATGGCTCCTTTTCGGTTGTATTTTAAATAAACTATGCAAATGAGCATAGTTACATCCGGCACAAGACGGGTTTTAATTGCACTCTAATTTAATGTATAAATAAGCCCTATTCACCAGGGCTGCTGCTGCCCTAGTCCCTGCAGATTAGACTGTGTGGGAGGACAGTATAGGTACGGGTAATTACAACTCACCCCTTCACAGACTCTTTGATTACACACGGCCGTCGACACACACACACACACACACACACACACACACACACACACACACACACACACACACACACACACACACACACACACACACACACACACACACACACACACACACACACACACACACACACACACGGTGTCTTCACTCTGCTCCCGCAGCTGAAGTTGACCACCAGGGTGATAGATGTGGAAGATATCTCCTGCGATGACGCAACCACACCCGATCAACCACCCCTTTACACAACCAGGTGATAGGCCGCACCCAATCCATCGTCCCTATTCACCTGACCACCGGGCTGATAGATGTGGGAGATACCCCCGGCGTTGACACGACAGGACACGGGACCCGGGGAGTACTAAGCTGTATTTCATGCATGAGCGGCTGTGATGGATTCGGCTTCTTGACCGTTGCCCCTGACCAGTAAAAATGGCGACCTTGCCGCGCGGCTAACTGCATGGCAGATTTGTCACCGAAACATCTTTGCGTGTTGACAACGTAGCGTCAACGCGCGCCGCGGCGCAACGTGATGTATCGCGGGGTCACGACCCCGACGCCCGCCTGGTTCAGGAAGGAAATGAAGAAGATGTTCATGTTTGTTTACGTTACACGATGGTAATATGATATATATTCTTTAGTTATATACAGTGTAACTGTTGCAGTTGCGTGTGCAGTTGTGACGTTTTATTGTTGTTTTCCCCTAAGAGTTCAACTTTAACAACAGAAGTCTTTGGTGTGCTGTGTATCTAGTGTTTCCTTAATGAAGGGACATTTTACACGTTTTATAGACACCAGCACATGTGCTCATTTCTTTCTTCTTCTCCCTGATAACATTTATAAGATGAAGTGGTGGTTTAAGCCTTGCTTAACATTCGCCCACATTAAAGGCTCGGCCATGGAAAAAAACCTTTCCTTTTCCTTCCTGTAATTGGCCCGCGATGTTTCCTTTCCGACGGACACTAGCTAGTAAAGTTGAAAGACTAGTGCACCGTTAATACGTCCTTCTAATTTGTTCTCCCTTCTTCATCGGTGGGATAAACATTGCGCAACATCGTGGGAGGAGGAGGTGGGTGAGGAGCATATGCCCTCAACGCAGCATGCTCACGGTCTCAGATGTTCGTTAACAGTTGATTTCCTCAAGTCGCGTTTCCTTTTTGCCTCTCGCCTTAATGTGCTAATTATCGCTCGCCACGATCCACTCGGGTGGTTCGCGGCCTCGGACGGCGCAGACTTTGTTTTCGTAGCCCCGGTTTCTTCTGCCGAACCCACCTCTGATGCACGCGCACGGTGCCCATCAGCCCAGCTGTGTTCCACATCGGAGGACAGAAAAGCCTTCTCTGGCTCCTCACGTGCACTGCCACATGAGCTCGCTTGGTGGGGAGAGTTCCCCTGGCACTGTTGATATTTAGGGGCTTTCATATCCATAAAAAGGAAAAAAAAAAACGCCCATCATCACCATGCCTCATTGGGTGGGATTTATGTTCTCGCTGCGACATTTGCCTCCACGCTATGATAGATGGAGTGAAATGAAGGGGAAAAAATGGGAAATACTGTGAAAAGCACACAGTGATGCAAGTCAATTGCTATTGCGGATATTATTAGCACACAGACATGGAGAGAATTAATCAGCGGTCTTGTTGATGTTGTTTTTCCTCTGCGAACCACACTTGTTGAGCTTTTTGAGCTTTTGATCTCCCTTTTCTTAACTTATCTTGCTATAGTTATTATTTTTCTTACATTTCTTTCACTGTCCTGTACTTATCCAATCAGGCTTTCCTTTTTTAAAAGGCGATTCATCTCCTAAAATCGGATAAACTTTAGCATTTATTCATTGAGAAACAAACGTTAAAAAGACGTTCATCCTCCGGACAAGAAGGGACTAGACTACGGGACTATGATGTGACATCGATGCCGTTTTCAACCCACCTTTCTATTTCCACCCTCCAACACCCGTTTTGCCTCCAATTCTTTTGGAGGGTGAATCGTGAGTGCTGTTCCGCAAGTCTGGAGTCTACCATTGAGGTTAACAGGCTCATGCTCCACCGACCACATTTGCATCTTTGACTCACCCCTCTCCCGGCCCAGCCAGGGAGAATGAAGGAGTGCGCATCCTCTCCTGCGTTGTGCAAAATTAAGATCGTACATCACCGTGCCTGGCACCCCATGCACTCCACTGATCTCAGTGTGAAGCCATGGAAGCCAGCTTTTTCAATGGCAATATCGAAGGCTCCGGTGTGAAATGGGAGTAGCAGGCTGTCACGTGACCGATGCACCACCAGGGAACACTTGACACACTAACCAACCGTACAATCCCATAAATCCTCATCCGTCTCTAAACGTGATTCACATTCATTTACAGTATTATTAGAAGTACGAGGATTCATCAATTAGTCGCGTTCCTTCATTCATGTAGATGAATCCTGTTGCAAAGCTAAACGTATATTTGTTTACCTACCACCCCTTCAACGCATTGCGTTTGTGAGCATACGTGCGCCCAACAGTGGACACAAAGGACCTTCACCATGGAATGGCTGTTACAAACACTGTTCGTCATTCCCGGGACATTATCGCCCCGATCCAAAAACCAGAGCAAGGTGACATCCGCCCCCATTTCTCATATTTACATATGAACTAGCGTCTCCCCTGTGGGCTGAACATGGCCTTTCCTCTCCAGACCGGTGTAACCCGCGGCTGTGTGTAGGACGAGTTAATACCTAGCTCGCTGAATGAATAGCCCCGCGTGATACATGGGCACGCATCCTAATTGCAGCTCCCAGCAGTACGGGCCAAAAGCCAACGGGGGCCCACTGACCTTGGTCGGAGTAGAGAGGGCCTCAGTGCCTCTGCATGGCCTATTTGTGCTGCTGACGAACTCTCTAGGCACTGCAACACACAACTTTGTTCAGGGTTCAGTCAAACAGGAAGTCAGCTGGTGGGGCACCGAGTGCTGGAGTGGTACTCAACAACAACAAAAAACGTGTAAACCGTATCGAATGAAACTCAGATGAGCATCTGTAGAGCCAGATATACACTATTGCCTGTCTGTTGTATTTCTTAATACATTTAAGGGAGGTACGGTATTTTTCTTTTTGACTATTAGGTAATTTAACAGCTAGGAATATAGTGATGTCCGATGCATACATGTCATAAAGGAGCAGGTTGGGATTTGACATCTTGCTAAAGGAGGCCTATATGTGGGCTCCATTTAATCGAACCCAGTCCCCATTTGGCAGGGAGGCCAACTCCCTCCTCCTCCTCCAGTAACACCCGGTCCATTTGAAAGCGGGACTGAAGGCACTAACCATTGTTTCAGACCTTTGTAATCCAGTGACACAGAACATAAAATCCAGGAGGGAGTCTGGAGGAGACATACCGTCCATCGGTTTAGTTTAATGGACCTTTGAAAATGATGCTTAGTGCAGAATTATTTTGATATTAAACAAAAATAATCGAGATAGGGTTTTATTGATGGTCAATGTGGTAATGGGTCGGCAAGAGCACATTGAAAGTAGCAGGGGTTAGCCGCGTGCATCTTACCACGTATTAGCCTCAATTGATATAAATTTCAGCGCTTTCTGTTACAGCCCACTAAGTGGTCATGGAGTGTAGCGAAGATGCAACGCGTAGCAATGGATGTTCACCGAACAGAAGGAGATGGCATTTGATTAAGTCACATGTGTTTCAAGGGAAAACACAAATTCTCAGGCTTTGTCTGGATTAAGGGCAAATTCATTTAATTCTCGGTATGCCGTGCCAACATGGCATTAATAATAATAAATAATAATACATTTAATTTAGAGGCGCCTTTCAAGACACCCAAGGTCACCTGGCATTAAGTGGACGTGGACATGGAATTACCTCAACAATCTATATGCAACTAACATATACCGTTGGGAAATTATACGTTGCGTTGGCAAAACGGTGGAAATGTGTCTCCCAAAATATGTCCAATGTAACCTTGTAACTCGCCGTCTCTTGGAAACAAACAACTGTTGTGTTGACCTGGTCCCATTCTGCATAGTATGGCAGACAGTGTATCACATAGGGATGTACTGTTGACATGTCATCATATAACCACAATGGTGTAATTACATGAACATTATTTATTCAAAGAACACATTCCAAAGCTGTACTATTTGAAGTTTGACATAAATATAGCTATTCAAACAAATTAAACTTGAGCTTTCTTTCTGAGAATACATAAGTCTGTGTTTAGTCTCAAACAGACTGTGCTGTCTGTGAATGTACTTATAGTACTTCACAACGATTTCCAAAACAACTATGTTTTATAATACAGCTTAAGCTGTCATAGCTTATCTATTTCATCCTGATGATCCTAGATATTAATAAATTTTCTGGGAGGAGGGGAGACAATAAAACCCCAACATTATAAGCTGAATGTGAATCCATTGGGTACCAGGATAAATAATGTACTTGGAATACGAAGAAAATCACAGTCAAGCAAACAGGTCTGAACTGCAGAGGTTAAAAAACAGTTAGTGTGCTTGGATGAAACAATCTTGTTATATGTGTGGTTATACAATGTGTATACAGAGGTGGAGTATGGAGACTGACACGACAGTGTCAAAATCAAAGCGCATCTGAATGTTGTTTGATCGTCCAATGATGACTTGCACGTTTTGAAGCTTCTTTCGGTTGACAGAATACTTTATTGTGCTCAAGTGATTTAGTCTCATTTGGAGCAAGTGTCTGAGATAAGTTGTTTTTGTTGCCATTGTTAAGAGAGCAGCTTTTTGTTTATCATTTTACTCTAGATTTATTTCCTCGCACAGCCCTGTTTTATTTCCCCGGTGTATTTTTACCCGTGTTGGGACCACAGCACGTCCATTCAGCTATGCGCGGCACATAGCTCAAGCTTGAAATGAAAAGAAACATTAACTTAATTCAGCAGCTAATGGCCTTTTCCACTGTCATTTTGTTTTTGTCGTCGGCTATGTTGTGTTCATTTGTTATAGTTAGTAATGGATTGTTTTTTTAGCGATTGAAATACATTTGGTATTGGAAAATAGCTTTTGACAAAAATTGTAACGTCGGTTGGTCTGGATGGAGGGAATATCTCCATCCCAATATTAAAGGGTTTATCTCACACATATAACTCCCTGGCAATCATCAGTATGGCTAATACAACCCGGTCCCACAAACCCACTGTTTTTGCATCCACATCAATGCAGCAATCTAAAACCTAATCAAATCACCCTGGATAGAGTATAACGCAGAATATTGAAGAATCATGCGGTCGGATAATTCATGCAGAATGCCAAGATTTTTCACCCACGAAAATGCACATTTCAC
>NC_044064.1:2748597-2773597 GCF_902167405.1 Gadus morhua
CTCCCCCCTCTCCCTCCCCCCCTCTCTCTCTCCCTCCCCCTCTCCCTCCCCCTCTTTCTCCCTCTCTCTCTCCCTCTCTCGTTCCCCCCCCCTCTCTCTCTTTCTCTCTCCCCCCCCTCTCTCTCTCCCCCCCTCCCTCTCTCTCTCACACATGTTAATGGATCCAACAGTCACCCTCCCTGGCCCATGCAAAACATGCCTACGTACCCCCACCCCCCAGGTACCTTGCGGTGTAAACCCGGCCAACTGCTGCGTCCTTTGTTCACGTCGGTCTTACGGCTATGGGGAGGGGAGGGGAGGGGGGGGGGGGGGGGGGGGTAAAGCCAATGCTTGCACACAAAAGGACTGAAAGCTTTGGCGGCGACCGCCACAGAGCCTACAACACAATGCCCGCGGCCGGTCCAGGAACTGGGTGCCGGATGGCTGGACTTCCTTTGGCGGCTGTGGCCTGCCGATTGACTCGGCTGGGCGCCGCCGCCGCCGCCGCCGCCGCCGCCGCCGCCGCCGCCGCCGCCGCCGCTGCAAGACGGCCCTGGTGATGCCAGCTGCACTCTGAGGAGAACATGTGGTTTATTGGTAAATTGAAAGGAAAAACAATCAGTGTGGATACAGTGGGAGCCTGACGTGCGTGGCATTTTGGGGAAAAGGGGGAGGATGTGTTGTGCGTCGTTACCAGACCGCATTGGACCATAGCTCAACCCGATGGAAAAAACGTATTTTATACGTAAAGTCTGACGGTCATTGCTGTATTTCAATGTGATTATATCGACCTAAAATTGGAACGATCATATGTTGAATTCTGGATATTTTTTGTGCATTTAAGTATTGGTGTAGGTATATGATAATAGTACACTTACAATATAACATAATAATACACTTGGATTACATTATTGTTTCACAGAATACAGCTTGTTATGCGTAGTATACTAATACTAAGTAAACTCATAAAATATATTAAGTACAATTTTCAATATATTGGTTTTTCGCTTTGGAATATCTGTAGGCAGTTTGAAGGCCTTCCGAAGTCCAAGTGGGTGGGCGGACAGAGAGGTGGAAAGATCAGCAAGTTGCAGTTATTTTCAAAACTTCCAACAAAAATGTGAAGTCCTCCGCCGCAGCAACTCGTCTGGCCCTCGTGGAAAGGGGTTTCGATTCCTGAGCTGTTACATCATGCATCTCTCCCGGCTAATAAGCCAACTAACATCGGAAACAAAGAGAGAGAAACAGAACAACACTTGGCTACTTTATTTTCATATTGAGTCGACATCTTTACTTTCCCTCAGCTCAACCTTCTTTGGAGACAACTCCTCCTCAGACTGGTCGACTTGCTGATTTCCACCGGTAATATAAAAAGGTTCTCGGCATTAACTCGTATAAAGCGTGAAAAGGGTCGCCAACCAGCTGGGTAGCGTGGCGTAGCTTTCAGATGTTCTGAACAAATCTGGAAGGATCGATATTGCATTCCTTGCCGTGCTCAATGTCGCGGTATGCACTTTGAATCACGCCACAGTGCAGCATTAAGACACACTCTGAGTGCCATTTAACATTGTCTTTTAAGCGAAAAGCCATCACATATCTCAACAAATGTCACAGATTGAAAGTTGTTGAGACTTCCAGATGGTGCAGCAGTGGGGGGAATAAGAAAGGGAAAAAAAGCAGTTCATTGATTTCCTGTTTGATATGACAAATAGCAAATATTTTCAACGTTGACAAATGGAGCAGAGGGGGATGGAACAGCAGGCATTCCAGTGTCTGGTCTGATTTCTAGTTTGCCGACATTGTTCAGGAAAATAGTCTTCTCAACCTGTTGCGCATCATTAAACACCTGTGTGCCCATTGACGCGCACCGATAAACTGCAGTCTAATAAATAACAAGCTAATCAATGATAAAACTGGAATAAAAAAAGACCATATATATATTTTCAGATATATCTATATACTATAATCATTTTGGTAATACTTTTTTGAGAGGGATTTTGTCATTTAATGGATGTGGGTGGTAAGGGGGTATGGGGTGTTGGTGGTTGGGTGTGTTGGTGGTTGGGTGTGTTGGTGGTTGGGTGTGTTGGTGGTTGGATGTGTTGGTGGTTGGGTGTGTTGGTGGTTGGATGTGTTGGTGGTTGGATGTGTTGGTGGTCGGTTGTGTTGGTGGTTGGATGAGTCGGTGGTTGGATGAGTCGGTGGTTGGATGAGTCGGTGGTTGGATGAGTCGGTGGTTGGATGTGTCGGTGGTTGGATGTGTCGGTGGTATGGTGTGTCGGTGGTTGGGTGTGTCGGTGGTTGGGTGTGTCGGCGGTTGGGTGTGTCGGCGGTTGGATGTGTCGGCGGATGGATGTGTCGGCGGTTGGATGTGTCGGCGGTTGGATGTGTCGGCGGTTGGGTGTGTCGGCGGTTGGATGTGTCGGTGGTTGGGTGTGCCGGTGGTTGGGTGTGCCGGTGGTTGGATGTGTCGGTGGTATGGTGTGTCGGTGGTTGGATGTGTCGGCGGTTGGGTGTGCCGGCGGTTGGGTGTGTCGGCGGTTGGGTGTGTCGGCGGTTGGGTGTGTCGGCGGTTGGGTGTGTCGGCGGTTGGGTGTGCCGGCGGTTGGATGTGTCGGTGGTTGGAGGGGGGTTGTGGAGTGGAGTCCTCCGCCTCCTCTTCCCTTTGCGGCGGAGGGGAGTGGAGCTGACGTTGGGAGCTGCTCGGCTGAAGCGCGGTCCCCGTCGGGGCGGCTGGCAGGCGCGCTGATACCCCGGCCCCGCCGAATGGCAGCTGTTCAGGGGCCGCTTTCAACCGCGGCCCGGTTTGATGGGCGGCTGTCAGGATGGGCGATGGACAGAAGCTTTCCGGGGGGACGCAGAGAGACAGCGGGGGGAGGGGGGGGGGGGAGGCGGTGAGAGGGAGGGAGATGCTTACCAGAGGGTCTCAGAGCGACAGCCGGAGAGGGAGGAGAGACAGACACGTGCTGAGACGGGCGGACGAGGGGGAGGCGAGGGACGGGGGATGGGTGTCGTGTGGACAGTGACCCTGACATCAAGGTCCATGGGTGTAACGAGACGCCTTCAGCTCTGACGGCCGGCGCATAGACACAGGATGAAAAGGGGGCTGCATGCTGGTGGAGTCTCTCTGTGTGTGTGTGTGTGTGTGTGTGTGTGTGTGTGTGTGTGTGTGTGTGTGTGTGTGTGTGTGTGTGTGTGTGTGTGTGTGTGTGTGTGGGCTCAGGATGAAGATGAGAAATTAGCACTGGGGTTAAGTAAAGCTTCAAGGTCCGGTCATTACTGGGTCACAGAGGTTACGTCAAGCTGGTTTGAACACACACACACACGTATACACACACACACACACACACACACACACACACACACACACACACACACACACACACACACACACACACACACACACACACACACACAGAGACACACACACACACAGAGACACACACACAGACACACCGAGAAACATTTCGTCCTTTTCCATTAGTGTCATCTCTCTGCCATTTGAGCAAACCCCCTCCCCAACCCCCAACAAGGGCGTTAATTGCGTAAACAGCCGCTGTGTATACCTTAAAGCATGTTGTGTGTTGAGGATGATCGCGGCCTTCCTGCGCATGAGAGGCAATTAGGAAACCAAGCAACACGGAGCTAACGCGCTTCCCCGTGTGCCAGGCGGAGACGAGCTGCAGGGGCAGCAACCTGACCGCTTCGGCCTCGCTGGCTAATCCGTCGCATTTTCTACGGTGTTTCGGTTCGGCCTGTTTGCGGCGGAGTTGGCGGCCGTTGAAACAGATGGGGTTTGAAGTAGGTCATCGGGGTCGCGTTTACTCTGGGCTTTTGTACAACAAGTGATGGATTCATCACTGGAGGCACTCGAGTTGAAGATGGGAAACCTGTAATCGCTGAGTTTTGTGTGGTTTTGTGTGTCTTTGATTCCACACTTGGTGGTTTGTACCTTGCTGTGCTTCCACACTGTTTGTTTGTTGTGGTGTTTGGTGGATAAAGGAGATGAGACAAAATTTGGAGGCAAGAGAGAGGCCCGCTTTCGAGTTTATTTAGTTAAACCAAATGGTGAAGATAGCAAGTCAAACGTTAACGTAATGCCGCATTAAAATGCTTTTCAGTGCCAATTATTTTAGCAACAAGATGGTAAGTTGTTACAACAACAAACAAAACATCAAAATATCCTTTGAGTTGATAGATAAACGAATTACACTGAGTATTTGAAGGCCGTGGGAGACAAACAAAACCACTTGCTAACCTCTGTTCAACAATTGCAAGTAGGGAAACAAAAAGAAAATACAGAAGGCATGATTCTACTCTCAGACACACGGAGGACGACCCTATAATAAGAAACATGTCATGATTCCATCAGCTTGCCTCCATTTCTGCCAAGCTCTGCCTCGTAACCTCGCAGCCTATCAGCGGAGATAATGGATTGATTTAGCCACGCCTGAGTCTCGAACCCGGTACCTCCGTGGGAACCCGATAGTGCCATGACAGTGACGTGCTCGCCCAGTTATTCACTGGGAATCCAGTGAGCATAGGGGGGACCTTTGTCAGACGGATTCAGCGTTCCCAGCAAACGTTTGCTGCTAATTGGTTTATGCCATTTCCCGACGAGCTGGAAGTTATTTGTTTATAACGAGTAACAGAGACGCCTCCTAGCATCAAAACGTGACGCAATTTCAGAGATCCCTAAACCCGACAAGGATATTGTATAACACAGAGGAAGAGAAAAATATAGATAATCACGCAAATTTATAATCTTTATAATCTTTGCAATATGTTGAAACGTGAATAAGCAAGGCTCCTTTCCTATGATGAATGCACCCTGAGACAAAAAAAAATATGATTTATGTCAGCCTATTAACTAATGCATCCAACTGCTAGGCAGATATGAATCCTAATAAGCCTTTCCCTGCAGCCGGGTTTATACGGCAGGATGTGTAGCAGTATATCAAACCGCGGCCATTTGGTCTCAATAACTCCATAATAAAGCCTGCATATAAACCATGAATAAATTCCCCCTTCGCCATTTTGACAGTGGCCATTCACACACTCAGGCCTCATCGTCGGCAATCATATGCAACTCGCCAGAATCTAATGGTCCGGGAACCAGAGCCAAGCCTGAGTTTTATCTCCTTCTTGGGGGGAGAGGGGAGGACAAAAAAGGAGGAAGGGAACGAAGCACGGCGATGTGCTGTGTATCAGTCACATAACAAAGTCCCTCCCTCTCTCTCCCCCTCTCTCTCCCTCTTTGGCTCTCTTCGCTCCCCCCCCCCCCCCCCCTCTTATTTGAAAGTGAACTTCCTCTTCCCAATCAGCGCAGAGAGTGGCTTGTTCTTTTGTTCTTCGTCAATCTCTGACCTTTCTCGGCGGCGCCCACAATGTAATTGAGTGTCAAGCGGAGAAGCGTCTGGGGCCGCCCGGGGTCCCCGATTCCTCGCCTCACCCCTCAAGGGCCCCGGCTCCCATCGTTTGCGTTCGTCCCCTTAATGTGGGGACCCCCCGACATCCAGCCAGCGAAACACACGAGAGATAAACTACAATCAGGCGCTGATTGAATATCAGCGGCGAGGAATGGTGGGGTGGGGGGGGGGGGGTTGTGGAAATTACAAGGGCTTAACTGTCAGACACGTATCCCTGCCAAATGTAATCAGAGCATAATGAATGTTTGCCCTTTACAGTGAGCAAGGCAGCAGCAAGGGCCACAGAATCGGTTGTGAACTCGACGCTTCGCGGATCGCTACATTGCTGTGTCTCCGCTTGCCCTTAATGATGTTATTTCCCCCTGGGATTGTGGATCCTAGCGGTCTTTATACCTGACCCTTGACCCCAGCAGTGCTCTTAGGACAGTTGGTTGTACAATTTTTGTCTGGATTGAATTTTTACGAGATGTACAGAGTTTGAAACTAATATGTGTGTTTTTTTATTTGCTTACGTTGCAGCTCTTGAACTGTCTGGGAGGTGGCTTGAGTGCTGAAAGGTAAGTTTGAATTTATGTTTTAGGACTGTATTGTACACACACTCACTTGACTTGTCGGTAACACAACCGTTCCAACTGTCGGTACGCAGCAACATTTTAAACACAGTCCAATCAACTGCTGTCAATTACAGGTAGATCATTATCCAATCAGCCGTTGGCTCTTGGACAATACTCTGTAGACTGCTTAGAAAAACACAGATTCACTCAGACCCCGATAAACAAGCTGTTAAGCAGCATAATGAAGTGATGGCGTTCATGGCTGGAATTTATTGGACCAATCCGGGTCTGTGCTAACACTGGACCAGAGTGGGGCACCCGGCCCTTCAGAGGGTGTGAGTGTGGAGAAGACCCTAGTACCCCCCTCCCCCCCCCCCCCTCCGAACTGTTTTCATTAGCCTGGTGCCAGAGATCTGCGGAGGTCCGCCTTGGTGATCACGGATACCAGCGAGCCAATAAGGACTCGCACTGAACCGCGTCTGACAGAGATAAATGGCACATCGCAGCGTCTGAAACCTCTGTGCGTTGCCTCTGTTACACATTGACTTTTTAGCATTGATGGAAGACAAGCGGACCGCACACAGACCCGAATAGGCTTTGTGGGGGTGGGGGAAGAGTACGGAGGGTATATACGCCGGGTGTGCACGGTGTGTGACGCTGTGTTGCAAATGAACCAAATCCGCTTGTCATTCAGATGTGTTGTGTGTTTGCTCCTGTGTGAATGTTCCCGTTTTAAACCAAAACAGATCTTTGAACAAACGATAAGCCGCTTGTACAGTGTGGCCATATAGCTTATTATGCGTACTTGGATGACGAAGCACAATGTATTGGAGGAATGTGGTGCCTCCAGACATGTTTGCGTAACATATCCCATGAATGTTTAATTAATAGTTCTGGCATCCAGACTTTTAAGTGGACCATGTCTACTTGATTAAGGGTTTCAAAACAACAACAGCACTTTTTGTTCTCCCTTTCCCTTCAAAATGACTGTAGCCAGCCGTTGTACATAATAAAGTTACCTGGCTACAGTTTTCAGTTCGACCATGAACTTCCAAACGAATTAAAACCATTTCAAACCAAAAAGGCAAATTGAATAATGAACATTAAAACGACAATTACTGCACTGCACTGCAATGAATAATGTTTTGCGTCGCTCATTTTTAAAGACCAGTGTCGGCCTCACTTAAAGACATATTTCAGTAAGTAATCGGCGGGCATTTGTTCCCCCACGCGTCTCCAGTTTCATCGGATCATAGCGCAGGCAGCGGGCTGGTGAGTCGGAGGCTTAATGACAGGCCTCTGACGCGTCGTTAGTCTGACGCTCCTGTCTATCCCTTTTGTTTGGTAGGCTGCCCCTTGCGTCACCTCTGTATGTGTGTGTGTGTGTTTGTGTGCACCACATAAGGTTGTGTGAAATGAATATGCGTGTGTGTTGTGCTACGTTGGTCGATTCCAGGGTGTGTGGCCATACATAGAGGAGGCATATGTGTGCGTGTGCATCTGGGGTAAGTGTGTAGAAGTGTGTAGAGTGGAGTGTACCACGTCGGAAGTGTGCGCGTGCATGTGCGAGCGTGCATGGGCATGTAGGTGTGAGCAGGGGGTGTCTTCGGCGTGTCTGTAGATGTGATGGATGAAAGGCACTTTGAGGAGCGACTGGGAGGGAAAGGTCTTTCCCACACCACCCACACACTTTCTTCTCTCTCTCTCTCTCTCTCTCTCTCTCTCTCTCTCTCTCTCTCTCTCTCTCTTGTGTTCTCCTCACCCTCGCCCCATAGCACACCTCTCTGCTCTCCACAGCCTCCTCCCGCCTCTTCCCTTTCTCCCTATCTTCTGACTCATTTTGACTCCCCCCCTCTCTCGCTCTCCCTCTTTATCTCTCTCCCTCCTGACCGTCTCTTCGTGGTGCCTGCCGCCGCCCGCCCCCTTGACTTGCGCTGCCAGCTTCCGAGCCACGTTTTCCCTGTCGATCGCTCTTCATCTGCCCCTCGTTTTGTGCCTCCCATACTGAGCTCCTATTGGAGCCTGTCCTCTCTCATTGGTGGCTTCTGCTTTCACCCTCCCTTCTACTGTATGTCTCTCATCCCACGATCTCTCTCACTCTGTGTTGCACCCTCGCTTCCCTCATGCCATCACTCACCTCTCCTCTCCTCTCTGCGCTCTGCGATTCTGGTGGACCAAGTGTCACTCAAACTGTTTCCGTTACTTGCGGCCCCTGTCCTCTACTGGCATAGTTTTGCTCTTGCCGTTGTGGATCGCCCGGATGTCGATTGTGACACAGTGACACAATTCAAAGGCAAGCCTTGGCCAGAGCTTTGCAATTCGCTGGGAGACACCACTGCATATCAGGGCAAGAATTCAGTTCAAGTTGATAGTCACAAGAAACCTATTTGCGCTGCGAGTGTGGGATTCCTCTTGGCTGGCGCTTGTGTTTCTTTTTTCGTGTCCACACCTTTTTACAAGGCTAGTACAACAGAAAGCTGCAATTGAAAAAGCTTTCTTCAACAACATCATTACCAGCTTCCATAAGATACTCAAGACTCACTTGTTCAGCTGGACTCTGCTTAGCCTCCCTCCCCCCACCACCACTTCTTCTTTGTTATTCTCCTGAAAACACCCCTCTTAATGACAACACAATCTATGCACTTATTGTGTGTTGCTTGTCCTGGCGCTTAAAAAATTGTACTTAGAGCCGTGTAGCAACTTATCCTAGCCTTCTCTGTTGTATACGACGAATGGGTAAACCTCGTGATTGTAAGTGCCTGGCACTTACAGCTGTACCGACAGCGATATATTGTTGTTTCGCTTTCATCTGACAAATGTACTTATTGCAAGTCTGTTTGGATAAAAGCGTCGGCTGAATGCCTTAAATGTAAAACGTAAAATCATTTGGGACAACATTATCTTTTCTGCAAGCATAGGAAAATGATTTAGTCAAAACGAAAACGTGGTCCTTGACAGAAAATATGCGCTAGGATTTAGTTTTTGATACGTTTACCCAGGTGTTAGGGACAAAGAAAAAAAATGTGACATCAAATTATCTGTTTAATGACATTAAACATACAATAAACCTATGGCTTAAACATTTTATAGTTTTATTCATTCAGGATAACGTGATCCCACAAAGGTTTGCCTTCCACTTTGTACATCTCTGGTCCATTTCCAAACACCCTCGGGCCTTGTGACAGCAGTGTTCAGGTGCATGCCCGGAGCCATTTTTGTGGGGACATTTTTCCCAGCGAGCGCACCGCATGGTTTGCCTTCAGACAGCAGCCATTGTGCCTTCTGGTTTTCCTCACGCTATGTGAAGTCAGCCAAGGGAAGACACACGCACACACTATTAACACTGTTCCTTCTCAGAGCGGTTTCAAACCAATGCAGGCTCCCATTGAGCCTCACGCAACTCAGTTCATCCTCAGGTAATTTAATGTTTTTTTCACGGCATGTACCCGTGCTGTTGTTTTTCGAGAAAAAAAAAAAAAACTAATTACGTAACGCAATGTTCTCAAATTATCCGCACACGCATATGAATTAGCGTGCCTTTTTTGAATGCTTCTCGCATGTTCCTCCACACGGCAGGGCCTAAACCGAGGTTGTGTCTGTGTTTCCGTGGATGACGAACTCATTGCATCGTCACCTTTCACATACATACAAATTAGCGTTCCTTTTCGAAGGCTTCTCGTGGTTCTTCATCACATCAGGGCCTAAACCGAGGTTGTGTCAGTGTTTCCGTGGACGACGACTCACTGCACCTTCACCTTTCAGGGCGCTTTATTTCCATCTTCCTTCACCCTGATGTGAAAGCGCTCCTCACGATTCCAAAGGCCCCTCGCTGCTATTGGTCCATAGACTCGGCGAGTGCCTCAGAAAGTGTCTCCTTGACTTGCGTGCACAACAGAAAGCCGGCGTCTCTCTCCCATCTGACTCCGCCTGCGGTGCAGTTTGCTTGATTATAATTCATCGTCTACTATTTGAAGAGCGCTGGCAGCTTGTTTGCCATTGATTTTATTTACAGGCTTTCCATTTTTTTTATTTTTTTTACCCCTCCGAGCAAATCAGAGCAATTGTTTCCGAGTGCACGTGTGAATCAATGCCGTCCGGAAGAGCTCGCACTGGGAAGTGGGGGAAGGATGGCGGGGGTGGTGGTGGTGGTGGGGGCGATTGTGGTGGTGGGGGCGATGGTGGTGGGCGATGGCGGCGGCGTTGGGGGCCTTTTTTCTGCAAGCGCCGAGCTCAACGGCACCGATTTATGTTTTAATTACGATGATCTGCTTAGAACCAGGAGCGGACCGGCGCGCTCCCGCAATCAGCGGCGAGCGGCACAGCCGCCCCCGTGCTCCTCGATACGCGGTGACACGCCGTCATCACGCCCGTCACAGCAACGGCCGACGGAGCGCATCTCATCGGCGGTTAACCTTTCACTGCTGAATTAAGACGGTGTCAACGCCGCGGTTGCTTTAGCGTTTGACACACACACACACACACACACTTTTGCGACGTAAGAGGGACGCACTGACGAGTACCGAGCGTTCACTTTGCCGACGCCAAGTACACCTTCGAGTTTAATAACGCAGCTCCGAAGTCAAAGGAGAGCGGTGTCACGTACTGTCACGTACCGTGTGTGTATACGCGGACGGATGAAAGAGGAATTCACATCTTTCGGATTGCATCCGTAAAGAGCGGAGGAGAAACCTCCCTTACGACGGGAGGCTCGAGATCCGCGGACACGTATGCGGTGGCAGGGATATCTATTAAGGCATGGCAGATAAAAGTCACAGTGTTTTTGCTTCTGTCAAGCTTCTTAAGTTGATGATGGCATCTCCGGCCTCAGCGGGGGAAAGGATCCCTCGCTGTCAGGCAACAGCTGGCGAAGACAGCATGATGGGGAGGCCATGGACGAGTGAGCCGTCAAACCTCGGACTGTGACAGTATTTTGGCAAGCGCCGTTCGAAGAAGCTTGTCTCTTTATGCTGTCTGGGTAGGCCGTACACCGCATGGAACAATGATAATCGCGCAATTTTCCCACTCAAACGGAAGGAGTGTGTGTGTGTGTGTGTGTGTCTGTGTCATCATCCACCGCATGTGGCAGCAGAAACACTCAGGGAGGGCTGTTGAGGGATTGCTCGGGGGGGGGGGGGGATGCGCAGGAATTAGCATGAATGAAATGAATCGCCGGTCTCCTGGGATGATGACTCACTTGATGGGAGAATCAATGCAAAACGCTGTTCAACCAACGGTATCAGATAATAATAATAATAAGGCGAATCAATCGCGGGAATGGAAAGGCGAGGACAATGTTCTCCTTGGCGAGATTGACTGCGTAGAACGGGAATTGGCCCGGTGAAGGGTGAGTTGCCTATCGAAGAGGTCAAAGCACCGGCCCCATCTCGGGCCAATCATCGATACGTCAATGGCATCACTATTGTTGTCGCGGCACTTTCCGCAAAGCCCTAAGTTATAGTCGATGACTCGCGCAAGATTCAATAATTCCTGTGGAGTTGAATGGTCTCCGGTCCAAACACGAGCCCGTGAGTGAGTTATCTCTGGTTCCATATCAGGCCCAAGCAAAGGCCTCGCCCGCTGCCCTTATCCGCTCTGAAAAGGAGCAGTAATCACATGTGGACTTAAAGCTGACCGTTTCACCCCCCGCCGCTCGCAATGTGGACATTCTTCCGTCCACTAAGCCCAGCGCTGTAAGAAACATAAATAACGTTAATCGTAGTTAGCTCGCCCAATAATTGTATCAAAGCCATCGGTGAAACATCGATTGAACGATCTCTAGACCTACGGTCAAGGATACTTTTAATTCCTTTCATCAACCCCAAAATAACGTAAATCATAGTGAGCTTGCACAATAAGAGTATCAAAACCATCAGTGAAACATTGATCAAACGTTCGAATTGTGCCTGTATCATATCTGGCCCATTGCACTCTCACACGAAGCACTCCTAGTTCAACCACCCCAACGCCCGGACTCATACGACTCCTGAGCAATATATTATATTACACACTAGTTGGGCTATATATATATATATATATTTATACCACGGTCTGCGGGAATACTCGATTCTGATTGGCTGCTGGGTGTGCATTAACTCCTGATATACGGACACCTGGACAAGTAGTTCCGTCAAATTGTCTGTTTACCGTTCTCAATTAATGCGCTATGGTCTATAAAATTAGTAACCATAACAACGGGACCGCAGTCAAAGCCGTTTACAATTTATTACAACACCGCAACAAAATAACAATGAGTGATTTCAACATTTCTTTTAATTTATTTGGAGTATATGACAACTTCGATGACTGGGATGCAGCAGAAGAAAAAGAAATGGAAAAGAGGAAAAGAAAGCAACGGCACAAGGAGTTAACACCGGGAGAATTAAATCAAATAGAAGATGACAAAGATGAGATCAACACCAAAAAAACAACAAAATGGGCAGTTAATATACTGAGAGACTTTCTTGAACAAAAACGAATGGACCCCAACTTGGTAAACTACACCGCTGATGCTCTTAATGAGACTCTGCGGGAGTTTTATGCCGCTGTCCAGTCCACCAAGACAGGAGGGGAGTACAGCATAGCCAGCCTAAGGAGTCTGAGAGCCGGTATTAAACGTTATATAGTTGGCTTCAATATTATAACTGACACCAGATTCAGGACCAGCAATGCCGTGTTTACATCCGTAATTAAACGGTACAGGAAAAGTGGTAAAGATACCAGCCTCCACCATCCCCGTATCTCCGAGTCGGACCTCAAACGTATTAGATCTTCAACTGCACTGTCTCCTGATTCGCCCGTCGGCCTGGTCAGAAAAGTGTGGTTCGACATCCAAATATGTTTGGCTCGGCGTGGCAGGGAGGGAACCCGGGAGCTATCCATGTCATCTTTCATCCTACAGAGAGACGAGGATGGGGTGGAATATGTCAGCCTGGCGCACAATCCCCAAAGCAAGAATCACAAAGACCCGAATGAACTTGAAAAGGAAAACCTACGAGGGTTTATGTTTGCCAGGCCTGATGATCCGCTTTGTCCGGTGGAAAGTTTCAAGAAATATATTGCGAAATGTCCATCAGATGCCAAATCGTTCTACCTCCACCCAAAGCGCACCCTGTCCTCCGGCGTGTGGTACACCCGGGAGCCGATGGGTGTCCACTACCTCGGGAACATGTTAAAAAGAATCAGCGAAGAGGTGATTATGGCTATAATTTTGTATCAGTCCATAGCTACTAAATAGTTTCCCTCCATCCCCATAATATAATAAATATCCTGTCATTCTACATTTCAGGTGGGTCTTTCGCAGATCTACACAAACCACAGCCTCCGAAGCACCGCTGTAGGTCGGCTCTCAGACGCCGGCCTGGAGAGTCGTCAAATAATGTCGGTGACAGGCCATCGATGCGAGAGCAGCCTTCGTGCTTACTGGGCTCCGTCAGTGCAGGAGAGACGAGAATGGAGCCACGTCTTGTCATCAAGTGTCCCGAGAAACAGTGCCCCTGCTGTCCAACACCCTCCTTCACAGGCCGCTATGCCGGACTTGCCTGTAACGCTGTCAAATTGCACCATAAATGGAAACGTCGAATTTAATTTTAAATAAAACAGCTGAACAGGCTAATTAATTGTCAATAGGGCTTGGGTGTCATGAAGTAATTACTTTGCGTGACCGCCATGTTGATGGCCTCCTTTACCGCTACCTGCCGCTGGAACTTCATATGGATCCAAATTATTAATAATGCTGATTTTGTCATTATTATCACCATACCGGTCCCTGGCATCTCTATTTAATGTGTCCCGGTAAATTCCAGATCCTTTTCGGGATTTTAACATATTTTTTCTAGCTATTCTTTCTCAACTCTACTGCTACTTCTCTTCGTTCAACAACGTTATGTCAGAGTTATGTTAACCACGTTTTCGTAGCCATCAACATGGCCGCCACGTCCCACAATGCAACGCGGATCCCACGCCCTATTAATTGTTTGCATGTTTCTTTTAAATAAAAACTACCTATGGTACCTATGCCTACATCCAGTCGGCATGAAAAATGGCATGAATTATGGTTGCAAGCCTCATGAAAGTCGTAGTTATGGTCCGTCCTACGTTTCAATGGAAACAAAACAAAGCTCAGCGGACTATAATACCTCCCGCTACCTCCCGTTCTAAAGTCGTAGCTATGGCCCGTCCTAATTACTGGAGGAGTGAACAACGTTTCCGTTGCATGAGAACCCAACGGGCGTGTAATGGTGGTTCCGGGTATTAGTCAGACCCTCAGGCGTAACCAGGCAAACAAATACCTCCCGCTACCTCCCGTTCTAAAGTCGTAGCTATGGCCCGTCCTAATTACTGGAGGAGTGAACAACGTTTCCGTTGCATGAGAACCCAACGGGCGTGTAATGGTGGTTCCGGGTATTAGTCAGACCCTCAGGCGTAACCAGGTAAACAAATGTATGTTTTGTGGAAAACTTTATATTTGGATTGTAAAACGAATGAAAATATTACTTAAAGGTCTTCAACATGAAAAAGCACGATATGCCTACATCCAGTCGGCATGAAAAATGGCATGAATTATGGTTGCAAGCCTCATGAAAGTCGTAGTTATGGTCCGTCCTACGTTTCAAGGGAAACAAAACAAAGCTCAGCGGACTATAATACCTCCCGCTACCTCCCGTTCTAAAGTCGTAGCTATGGCCCGTCCTAATTACTGGAGGAGTGAACAACGTTTCCGTTACATGAGAACCCAACGGTCGTGTAATGGTGGTTCCGGGTATTAGTCAGACCCTCGGGCGTAACCAGGCAAACAAATGTATGTTTTGTGGAAAACTTTATATTCGGATTGTAAAACGCATGAAAATATAAATTAATGGTCTTAATTTGGTCACCGTTGGTAAGTGACCGTGGTATAAGCGGGATAATGCCCTTCGAGGTGTCCATTATCAGGAATTAATGGACTTCGCGGAGGCAACCGTCCTCCGCTTCGCGTCGGACGGTTCACGCCTCCACGTCGTCCATTAATTCCTGATAATGGACACCTCGTCGGGCATTATCCCTTACATATATTAGGGGTGTGACGATACACTCAGCTCACGAGACGAGACGAGACACGATATTCGGTTCACGAGATCGAGACGAGACGAGATTTTAAAAAAACTACAATGTCAAAATATATGACTGGAGCAACAGACTTTTATTTAACCGAGTTGCACATGCATTTTGAAATGTTTTATTATAACTCTTAACATTCATGAAATTGAAACTAAAACTAAAATTTATAAAAGTTGAAGTAAAAAATAATTCTCTTTTTTTTCAAGTGCAAACAATATTATGTGCAAAACCAAATCAAAGTTCTACTCCATCAATACAGAGTGCAAATAGTGCAAACAGAGTCTGACCAAGTATGTCACTGACAACTTGGTATTGTCCGTGTCTTATCAGTCACTCTACTGCCATTCATAATTTCCGCCGGGTACCCAAAATGCGGCCAAACAAATCATTTAAAAGTGGCGGGGGCATCTTCGACGGTAATACGGGTATTTTCCGACGTCATTCTGGCTGCCTATGGCTGCTTCCCCTGCTTCCCCTCCTTCTCCTCCTCTTCTTGTTTTCCTTCTCCTTCGTAAGGTTCTGGCAGGCTAGACGTATCAAAGGCGCATTACTGCCCCTACAGGCCACAAATAGAAGTTGGGATAGCTCCGAAATCTCGCGAGACTGATTTTTACCGCGACGGATAATATCGTCAAGTTTAATCTCGCGAGATCTCGTGGCACGAGATCTCGTCACACCCCTAATATATATATATATATATATATATATATATATATATATAATGTGCAATATATACATATCTTGCGCTGCATAGTACCGTATTTATTATTTATTTGCAATGTACACACTCCTCAGGACTGCACACCCTACCTCCCTTTATATCTCTTCACGTCCTGTGTTTATGTGTCAGTATGTATATATGTATTTTTGCCCTGCTTGGAGATGGCTGTTTTAATCATCGTACATGTGTACAGTGACAATAAAGGTATTCTAATTCTTATTCTAATATCTAGACGTACGGTCTTGAATACTTTTAATTCCTTGCATCGCCGCCCAAGCCGGTCCACGCGGTTAGAGGTTCCAGAGCCCTCCGACCCTGGCTCCCTGCGTCGCTCCTAGCCCCATCCTCCTCCAGTGTGTAGCAAAAGCTAATCAGTTCCAGCAAGAATACAAAAAAAAGAAATCAAGCAATCTCCCCCCCCCTTGCCGTCCCCGCACACACACTCCCACCCCTCCCTCCCACTTCAGACGTCGGGGGCCCTATTGTGTTGCACTGGCGTCCGTGTTAATCTGTTTGCCAGTGGACACGTCTAGCTGGGGGGTCAGTCACGATAACGGGATTGCTCGAGCGAGTGGAAGGGGAAGAGGAGGGGTTGGGGGGGGGGGGGGTGGATGAGGGGATGGGGGGGGGACAGCCACTGGAAGGACTGAAGGGATGAAAAGGGAGATTTAGACGATATTGCCCCCATGTATTTTCAGTTCTTCAACCCGTCGGCCAGCGGGAGGTGGAGATTAGAAGGAGTTCTGATTGTCCTTTTTGTGGTCATAGGGTCCACATACAATGCATATTATCCGACATGCATGGATGAAATGTGGGAACTTATTATTAAATCACCGACTTATGTTGACTACATTTTCTTTGACTTCAAAATAAAAGTATCCAACAGGGACTGAGAATGACGTGAAACGCATGTAAAATGCATAAAACACGACATGAATAGTGGAACGAAGTAAAGCAGGTACATCATACATAAAACACAGAGCCTGAGAGCACATTCTGTTTCCTGGGAATTCTGCTGGCAGGATAGAGGTTCATGTCCCTTTTGTGGACTGACGGACGCACACACACACACGCATGTTAAGACAGACCCCAGCACACACACAAACAATAATTTACACCCCCCCGCACAGATTAGCATATGTACACATTTTTGGCACGTAAATATATGCACACAAATGTGTATGTGTATTCTTACTGCCACTATCCTCTCTCTCTCTCTCGCTCTCTCTCTTGCTCACGCACGCATGCTCACACACACACACACAAACACACACACACACATACTTACACACACACGCGGGCAGAGGAACGCCAGCACGCTGTGGGGCTGTGTGGCAGCCAGTGACACAGAGCTAATGCCTTGTCACACTGGCTGTCGGCAGATTAGCCAGTGGATTACACCCTGGCCATTAGATGTGCATAGAGTGAGGAAGGGGGTCGGGGAAGGGGGTGCTAACACGGGGGAGGAAGAGGGAGGGGGAGGCTGAGGCGATAGGGGAGGGAGGGGGGGGGGGGGGGGGGGGGGGGGTGTAAGCGCTGGATTTAAGGACAAACGGGGGCTTATTAAGCGCAAGTGTCGCAGGCTGGGAACGCCAGACGGGAAGGCTGAGCGGAGGAAGGATTCGTCGGGAAAGGAGCAGTGTGTTTGTTGCCACGGAGGGCGTGGATGATGTTTTGATGGTGGCACAAATCAGGGAAGATCCAACGGGCATCACGCGATTGCGGGGTGGAGGTGTTGGACCCTTTGAGAGGTGGAGAGAGAGAGAGAGAGAGAGAGAGAGAGAGAGAGAGGGAGAGGGAGAGGGAGAGGGGGAGGGAGGGAGGGAGGGAGGGCGATCATCAGAGAGCGCGAGCGCGCGACCATCAGAGAGCCATCAACAGGGATGATGCTCCAGACAGCTGGATGGGCGAATGGATAAAAGGGGAAGAAGAGGTTGCATGTGATAACGGATGACGGGGTAAGGACAAAGTCGGGGGGGGGGGGAGGGCAGCTGGAGCCAGCCAGAAGCTGATGGGACGTATCGGATGAGGGTTTGGTAGACTCTCTCCAGAGCACTCTGAGACACGCTGGAGCACATCCGAAGAGCAGAGGCATAGAAGAGAGGGATGGGAGTGGTGCTTAGAGCGAGGGGCCGGGTGCAATGGGAAGACACCATCACTGTGGGGGCTGTTTCAAATTTATTTGGTCCCTTTCCCTTCAAACATGTGATTTCCGCATGTGTCAAACTGTTCGGCGAAGACTAGGAGGAGTATCAATACAAAGATTCTTCCTCCCTGGGATATGAGGGTGAAACAAGCAGGGTTTGTAACAGCCATGGAGAAAGGCAAGGTCACAACCTCTGCGTTTTGATTTGGGTTAATTCCCTTAATTACAGAGGAAACGGCGAAAGCCCCTTCCCTTGAGGCACATGACGTCCGTGAAGAACAAAGAGCTTGACCCAAGTTATCAAAAATATGTTCAAAAGTGCAGGAAATAATTTGAGAACAAAATATTATCCAACTGAAATCCCCAGCCGGGATTAGAGTGAGTTTTGGCAACACAACGGCCTGTTCTGCCTCACGTTGGGGCTGCTGTGTTGGAACTTGCAACACGTCTGCTGTCAAACTATTTACACGCCATGGAAGGCATTTCCTTTCTTTCTGGTTTTCCGTCTCGCGGTCGGACATGCGTTGTGTCCTGTGTAAATTTACATTGTGTAATATTTGAAGTGCAGGAAGGCTTTAGCCACAGCTATGCCAGAAATGCACACGGCAGCATGAAACAGGATACCTATATATATGTGAACTAAATAGATCAACTGTTTCCTGGTCAGAGACTGAACAATACAGTTGATAGTACAGAGAACTATCTCTTGTGATTTTTAAATGTTTATAGGCTATACAGTAAGGAGTTGTCTATTATATTATTCAGCTAACTAGGGATAAGTATTCACGTTTATATGTATACCAATAAACATGGTACATCCAATACCTATGTCCATTTTTGCTCTATAGTAAAACATTTGAACGTATATTGCGTACGGTGCAGCGATTAAAACGCTTGCCGTGTTTCTTACTCTTCGGAGGAGTGCGGGCCTTTTCCACAAATCACTTCAGTTTAAAACGATCGCTTTGGCGCCGCCCGGGTGTCACCGCCGCCGCTGCCGACCGTGTGCCTCCGTTGCCGTGGCGACGCGTAATTGGGCGGGATTCGCCCGCCTCGGGATTTCATCTTGAGCGCGGGATATTTGCACAAGATTGGAGAGACGGCGAGTCTGGATAACCAGGGCTAATCGGTCTCTCTGCAGCCACTCACAGCCTGGCCTGCGCTCCGAGGGGGCCGTGAGTGGCCTATTAAACGCCGCTCACGAACGCGTGTGCATTCGTGTCGCATGTGTGGATCGACGTGACCAGAGGTTTGTTTGGTGGACGCGGGCCGGGCGCACGTCGCGTGTTTCCCTGCAGCAGGGTCGGTTTGTTGGTTTCACATCTCACACTGTCGCCGCATCTGTATTCATGTATTCAACATGTCTGTCCGTCTGTTTGTCGGAGTGTGTGTGTGTGTGTGTGTGTGTGTGTGTGTGTGTGTGTGTGTGTGTGTGTGTGTGTGTGTGTGTGTGTGTGTGTGTGTGTGTGTGTGTGTGTGTGTGTGCATGCACACACACGGTATGTGCTGTTTTCTGTGTGTTTGTGTGTATTTGACAGCAGAGCTGATGGCATCCATTCTGCATTAGTTGGTTGACTGACCTGCAAGTGTGTGTGTGTGTGTGTGTGTGTGGACCGTGGAATGAGCCAAGTGCCTGTACTGTCGTCAGAAAGTGGTATCAATCCTCGAGGGATATGTGGACTGTATGATGCATCCCAACAGATACACACACACACAGATGGAGAGAATAGGTAATGGCTGGATAATGGTGGTTTGCTCGAGAGACAGAGAGAGGGTAAGGGTGACACCTGGTTCACATATGTTCAGTGACTGGATTAAACCTCCCAACCTAGGCTCAGTCCACACAATTCGTTTTGAAGCCATACCCCCCCCCCTCCCACACACAAACCCCACACCCCTAAATAAACCACACACACCTTTAAAGCACTCTTACTGTAAATTGGACCCAGATGTAAGTCAAGGGGGCACTTTTGATTAACCAGAGAGAGTGGAAGAGAAAGAAACTAAACTGCCATTTTTATGGCCGTTTAATTTGAAACAATTAAGATATTACGGCGCGGCGGAATCAGCCTGTAGACTGACAGCTGGGAACCATCCCATAAAGCCCTGGGCCTGTGAATGAGACACCTTTGCTATGCATTGTTCCATGCTTCCTACCTCCCCCTCCTCTTCCTCCTGCTCCGCCTCCACCTCCTCTCTGTGTTTTCTTTCACGGTAAAGCCTGTCACTTTGGGGCACGTTTGCCTGAATAGGTGCACCTTCGCCTGCTGTAGCCGATCACTTCAGCAGCTCGTAAACATGCCACTTGGCTGATGGCAGAACTCATCTAAATTTCAACCGGACTGAATGGAAGGAAATGTGCACAGGAAGATATTCACCCTGCCGGATGTGTGTGTGCGTCTGTGTGCGTTTGCGTGTGTGTGTGTCTATTTAGTGTCTTGTTTTGTTTTTATATGCCATGTTTTATAGCAGATTTGAATTTATAGCATTGGATGCATGAATCATCAGTCAGGTGGGAAAGAGACGGAGGTAGAGAGGCTTGTAGTAGCATAAGCCACCTACAGGGGGCAGCAGATGGCAGGCCCACGACGTTTGTGTAACGCAACAGAGGCAGTGCCCTAAATGAACTGCTCATCCTAGTACTTACGCGTTATGTCATTTTACATTACATATCGTTCCATTTTTTTTCCAGTATTAAACAATACTTTTGTGGTGTAGTGTGTACATGTTGGGACTACTGGAATAATGAGAGGTGAAGTGGAGTGAATGGGGCCGTGTAAATGTCATGTTCACCACATCTGTGTTCCTGTTGCTAGGCGTATTTGTGGGTGTCCCTCGACTGGGGGAAACTCTCGAGGATGCTTCAGAGTTTGGAACCGGCGGTTACAAATTCATAAATGTTGAGTCAGCATAACCACCATAACTCCCATTATTTCCTCCCACACAGTGTCCCAGGAAACCAAATAACTGTTTGTTAGAAACTACACAACCACATAATACCGTATTATATCCTTGTTCCTACTGTTGTCCACAATTTTTCACGTGATATTAGGCTGATGATTTACTACTAACTGAACCACTAGCAAGCTGCCTATGACGTCGGCTGACTACCTTTAGCTTCAATGGTACCCAGGCAGCCATCTATCAACTGCCACCAACTGTTTCAAGGGGTAACAATAAGCTTGCTAAACACAAACTAATCGGCATGCACCCCCATGTGTCAATGTTTTGGATATTTTGGCGGCTGATTTGGTGACAGTATAGCCGGCTTTGCTTAGGTTGACAGCAAGCGCTATATCTGTGAAAAGAAAAGCCTTTAGAAGACAATGAGCTAGACTTACAAAAGTAATACGTTTCTCATGAACCCTAGACTGTAAATAGGAGGGGTGCAACGCAAACAATGCTGCGATCAATCGGCCACCACAGGAGGGATCCCATGAAGAAACGCTGTCTGGTGTCGCTTCAAAAAAGTTAAAGAGAAGGTGTGTGTGTGTGTGGGAGAGAGACTTATGTGGTGTGTGCCCTTTATCGGCTTTGGGAAAAAAGAGTGAAAGACCTGGAGAATAGGTGTTCTTGAAAAGGTGTGTGTGTGTGTGTCATCAATTGTGTGCGTTGGGGGCGGGGACGTGTGGGTTGTTGCACCAATGAATGAGTAGGGGAGAGGGAGGGAGGGAGGGGGGAAGAGGCCATTGAGGAAGTTTTCAGGATGAGAGGGACGAGGCATCGGGGAAGAGGGAACGGGAGAAAACGAGGAGTAGATTGAAGAGAGG
The DNA here is from genome assembly GCF_902167405.1 of Gadus morhua. NCBI lineage: Eukaryota > Metazoa > Chordata > Actinopteri > Gadiformes > Gadidae > Gadus > Gadus morhua. The sequence goes on from NC_044064.1 coordinate 2,770,293, forward strand.
ATGAGAGGAGTTGAAGGAGAATATATCCCTTACTAGTCAGCCCCAACCATACCTTTTAATTCTGGCCTGTCTGTCAGTCAAGAGGTTGCCTGTCGTAGACACTCTCTCTCATTAGGAGAACCCCAACCCGGAGACGCTCACTCCCCTCGTTGATGAACCTAATCGCCCATGAGCTCCATCACACCCGATAACCATCGCTAAGGCGGAACCAGAACCACGCCGCTCTCAGCTTTTCTACCGTCCACCGCCGTAATAAGGTGATATTGACTGTTGATGACTCAGCACTTTCACTAAAAAAAGATGACTAAGCGCACTACTCGTATATGGAGTTCCTGCGAATGGCGTCACAGTTAATTAGTTGTGTAGCAGTCCAGTTTCCTCTCGCTCTACCCTTTGTCTGCCCTTTGGTGCGTTTGCAGTCGGCGTGATACTATCTGCTGGCAGTAAGCCTCGTTTGTGAGTGTTGTTGGCTTGAATATTATGCAAATAAATGGGCCAGTCGGATTGCTTTGTTTTGTTTCAGTTATGTTTGCTTTGGTAGATATAATGTCCATTGCATTTATTTTTTTGGGACCTTTTTATTTTCACTCGTCAACAGCGATGTAATGAACTATTCCAATCAAATTATAGTTCTGTTTTAATTAACATGCAACAACGAAAAATAACAATTGCAAAAACCATAAAAAAAAAATCCAGCAACTTTTAATCACGATGGAATCCTGTAAATCAGCGGTTGACTTATTGTAGTAATTGCATCCACAACCATCAACCTTTTCTCTTCTTGCTTCAAATTTTCTGCCGAATCTGGTATGGACTGCTGTCATGCATCCATTTCAAAAGCATTCATAGGGCCCGAATCGGCCTCAAGTTGGCCCCGTGATGGATCCATGAACTGCAGGTGGTAATGCCTTTTGCCCCTGGGCCTACGAGCCCTCCGTTGGCAGGCTTAGTCTCCGGGTATTTAGGCCACCCCCATGGTTTATAGACCTCCTCTGCGAGTGAAACAAAGCCGTCTGGCGTTCCACCTGTAAATGAACCACTTCCTTTCCAGATCCTTTGCCGAGTGGAACCATAATTATAGCAATCAATCTTCGCTCACATTTTACGATCCCCGCGAGCCCATAAAATTTGATGTTGTCTTCCTTGTGTACCTTGGACCCAACAGCTATCGAGTGCTTTAATTTCCCCCATTTTTTTTTAATTAAGTGGGGGTGGGGAGGGGTGGGGGGGGGGGGGGGGGGGGGGGGGGGTGGAGAAAGACTGTACTCTTCACCATTCATCACGCTTGACAGAGTTCCAGAGAAGGGGAGAACCATCACGCTGATCAGAACCACAGTCTGTGCGTTTCACACTTTCGTTGTCGGTTTCCAATTCCTCCCGAGCACCGGTGAAGCCGCCATGTCTGGATCACCTTGTGGCCCACGGCGTCGTCCCCCCCCCCCCCCCCCCCAGCCCATCTCTGCTCTCCCCACACGCTCAGATAGCTTCCATAAACAAGTCAATCTCGGTGGGTCTCGACACGTTAGCTTAAGATTTATCCTCTTAGGAGCGAGATTGTCATCCCGGAGAACGCGGGGTCTCGCTTGAAGGGGGAAATTAATTTTACAATGAGTGGTTAACCTGATCAGGAGGCTTGGGGGAACGGGGGAGATGTTAACCCTTTCGCTGTGAGAAACTTTGAAGAAACGGTGTTCTGTTTACACTCGACACTCTCCCCGATCTTTGCTAGGTTTTTTTATCAGACGACGTGTGTCGGTCGCCGTTGTCTTAAGGGGAACGCACGTGCGGAGAGGAATGTCGTAACTGGCAGCCATTTGTAAAGTAGCCTTATTGTTTCAGGAGTACCCAGGTATGCCCCTTCGGGCTGTGCAGTCAAAGGTTCACGCCGACGGATCGGTGGCGTGCTCATAGCACACCTGACAAACATGGGACGTGAAATTGACAATTCGGTATTCGCAATTATCAATTAGCCCCCGAGCTGGACATGTCTCGGTGAAGTTGTTCCAAAACCTAAAACCGAATGCCACGAGAAGGAAAATTCCCACTGAGCATTACTGTCAGTCCTCGCAACCCACTAGTGTAAAATTGATACACCAGGATTTGGATTAAGTTACTGTGTTTCTAACCTCAGGCAGTTCATCAATGGAATGGAGCTAGGAACTTTGGTGAAAAACTAAAGACATCTTTTCCACTGGAAACAAAGAGATTGATTTTCTGAACTGTTGCACTTATTTTCAGTGAATCTTAATCTAAAACGAACACATACTGTACAGAGAGGATATAGTCTGGCGGTGCCAGGTTTGATTTTTACAGACACTTTAATGGCAAGAATATATGCGATCTGGCCCAACTAGACCATAGCAGACATGCATAGTTGAAGAAGTTAATTCCATACTACACTTCCTCACTCCGACCCATCATCAATAATGGGAAAATGTAAGAAGATGGACCTCCTTAAACACATGCGATCACAGATGAATGGCAAAATTGATTCACTTTTACTTCACGGAGGAGAGAGAGAGAGAGAGCGCTGCATACACTGTTCTTCTGCTACGCGGGGTACTGTGTCTCCATGAAGGACAGTCTTACTTTATGGACTTCCAGCACTGCAAGGTGGCAAAGTTCAGCCCCGATAGGCCAGCGAGGCACCCTTCTGATGAATCTCGGTGCACCCTCATTCATCCAGAAGTGCTGCTGTACGTGCCTACCTGGGCCTGGGCCAAGAATAGGAAGAAGAACAACCAAGGAAATTAATTATACACTGTAGATTGTTCTTGTGTATGTATCATCAAATGAGACATACATATGTTTACGTTAGATTAATTTCCTATCAGCAAACAATTATCTAAATCCCCATATAGTGAATAAAGACAAGATGCTTTGCAGGTAAATAGCAGGTAGGTGCTGGGGGTTAGGGCATTTCCCCCCAAGAAGGGCAACAGGTTGGCTGTGGGGTTCAAGCTCAGTCCTTTTTGGCTGAGAGTCGGAGCATTCAAACTAGTGAAACATCCTGCCTACTGTTATCTCCCTCAAAGGCTCAAACATGTACACACATGCAGGGCCGTTGCACCAAATCCTGGGCCCCTATACAAGAGGTACTGATGCCCCCCCCCCCCCCCCCACCCCCCGAATTCCCCCTACCAGCCCCCTGCGCTGAATTGTTGACGGGGGGGGGGGGGGTAGAGAACAATTGTTGACGGGGAGGGGGCGGGGACGAGGCCGTGTGTGACTCCTAACACTATGGGCTGGTGGATAATTAGAATCTTTTTTTGTTTTTTTTGTTTTTTTTGCCATGGGCCCCCCCA
>NC_044064.1:2778597-2818597 GCF_902167405.1 Gadus morhua
ATGAGAGAGAGAGAGAGAGGGCGAGCAAGCATTAAGGGACTGGGACGATGAGGGAGAGAGAGGGCGAGCAAGCATTGAGAGACTGGGACGATGTGGGAGAGAGAGGGCGAGCGAGCACTGAGAGACTGGGACGATGTGGGAGAGAGGGCGAGCGAGCACTGAGAGACTGGGACTATGAAGGAGAGAGGGCGAGCGAGCACTGAGAGACTGGAACGATGAGGGAGAGAGAGTGTGGGGAGATGATGAATCTGACGACGGTGTACATTTGGCCGTATGTTGACAGACGCGTGTGGATGCGTGTGCATATGTGCCATTTTTTTCCTTCCCTGCCCTGGCGGGAACACCAAATGGTAAACGCGCCACGTACCATAGTTCAATAGTGTGTCTGTATCCACACATGCGCAATTATTCATACTTAACACCGTATCTGCACTTTTGCTGTGTGCACACGTGGGTCTCTTCCTGGGTCTGTGTGGAAAGTGGAGAGTGGTTGGATGAGTGCTTTCGGTGGTGGTGGGTGGGGGTGGGGGTGTGTGTCGGTGAATGCGTGTGTGTGCGCCTCCACCACTGGGCTCACAAACACACTTCAGCGGGGCCCGACGTGATGCGTTGTGACAAATGAGAAAGCAGTTTGATTTCGCAGAACACTGAGCCGCACCGCGGCATAATGAAGTGATCATGACTTTACCCTTGGTTCACTTTGGCCCCAGTCCCATGGAGTCCCTCTTTCTCCCCCCCTCTCCCACACACACACACACACACACACACACACACACACACACACACACACACACACACACACACACACACACACACACACACACACACACACACACACACACACACACACACACACACACACACCCCAACCCGCCCCATTCAATTGCTCCACTCACTTATTTACTTGGCAAGCATTTCCTAGCCTAACCTTACTGCATAACCATCGTCAAGGGTGGGTTGGCTGTTAAGAACTACAGCTATGGGGCATCGGCTTCACAGATATGGGGGCGGACTAGGGGAGGACCAGGCCTGTTACGGCCGCTGCTGGAACTTCACTTTTTTGGGTATTGACATTCGAGTTAACGCGTGGCCCGGAGGTAATAATAAGAAGACTGCTTTTCTTCACGCCCAGGCAAGAATCAGCTCGGCTGTCCGTCACCCGACTGTCAGGGCTGGAAAGCGGAGCCCTGCCTGGTTGCGTGCGGGTCCCTGGGGGGGGGGGGGGGGGGGGGGGGTTGGGACACCATATAGGTGCATCACAAGAAATGAATGTCCGTATAGCCATGGCTGCTCTCGTTGCTTCTTGTTCAGCCCCACTATCTTCGACTCTCCCGGCGTTCGTTCCGTTCGTTTAGCTGGGGGTGGGTCTGTCTTTGGTTTGGGATGTTCGTCCCCTTCGGCGTTGGTTCTTTATTCCCGTTCCCCAGTATCCATATCGCGTCTCATCATCCGCTCCAGGGGCGACTCAGTACGTCTGACGCCGTCCGTCTGTCTGTCTGAACAGAGGACATACAGAGTGTCTGAGCAGACAGACTCTCTGTCTGTGGCGTGGGTCGATGCCGGGGCCTGTAGACCCAGCAGCCGGGCACGGCGTGGTTTAAAAGGCGTGTCAGCAGGCCATGGGTGCTACGGAGGGGCCACGAGCTAAATGTATACAGGGTGGGGGGGGGGGGGGGGGGGGGCAGGGGGAGAGGACGGATTGACATGATACGCTCTCCCCCCCCCACGAACAGCTGTCCACTGTGCGCATATTGCATTTCAGGAGGTATGATGAACGCTACATGTGTGCGTTGCGCGCTTTCACAAAGCCATCCCTTCGTGTGTGTGTGTGTGTGTGTGCGTGTGTGCGTGTGTGCGTGCGTGTGGAGGGGGGCGGAGTCAAGGCTGGGTGGGATACGGATCTGAATTGGGGTCAACAGTACTGGCAGAAGAATTCTGCCCTTGACCTTCATCTCAGACCCCCCCTACCCTGCCCCCCCCCCCCCCCCCCCCCATCCCCTCCCACCACTGGCTCCAGCGACCGCCGCTGGCTCTTAGGGAAGCGTCTGCAGTGGGCGGGAAACCTAATGAGACGGATTAATAATCCTGCTTGCCAGGACACTGGGCCAGCTCGGAGTGTGACTAGCAGAGGGCCGAAGGCGTGCGGGAAATAAGGCGGAGGAGAGAAGGTGGCTCGACTATGCTTTAAAGGTTTTCATTTTCTGCTTGTGTTGTAACCCCAAATATTATTATTCTTTTATAAACCCCCGCTTTCCATTATCTCGCTTCTGCTAATCGGTAATTTGGGGAGGGAGAGAGAGAGAGAGAGAGAGAGAGAGAGAGAGAGAGAGAGAGAGAGAGAGAGAGAGAGAGAGAGAGAGAGAGAGAGAGAGAGAGAGAGAGAGAGAGAGAGAGAGAGAGAGAGAGAGAGAGAGAGAGAGAGAGAGAGAGAGGAAAAGAAAGAGGGAAAGTGAGTGAGTGCGGGGAGAATTCACAGAGGTTCATTTGAATAACCAGCAGAATGAGGGGATGTGAAAAAGGAGAGAGAGAGAAAAAACATTAAAGCGGGTCGGATGAAATGGAATTGGCGTCTGGCTCTGCGCATTCATGTCACACGGCTTTATCAAATTATTTCCACAATAGCGACCCCACTAGTGATGGAATTTCAATTAAAGTATGACAGTTTTTAGAATGTGTTTTTGCCGGAGAGTGAGAGTGAGAGAGAGAGAGAGAGAGAGAGAGAGAGAGAGACAAAGAGAGAGATACTGGAAGAAAGAGCAAGACCAGAGAGTGAGTGAGTGAGTGAGTGACACACACACACACACACACACACACACACACACACACCATTGCCTCATCTCAACTGCATTTGTTGTGAGACCACTCAAACGGGCCGGTGTTGGAAAATAAAGATATAGAGGCTCTTCAAGGCAAGAGATTCAAGAACGTTGGTGTTTTTTGGTGGATCGAGCGGTACTCCGCTAGACGGCCGCCTGTGATGGATAATTACACATAGAGAGGTGGTGAATAGAAAGGTGAGGCAGAAGGGTGAAACTGATAGGTGCATAGGAGTGTTGCTCCGCTTACACCGGCCGCCGGGCTTGTAAACGGGTTAAACGGCGGCCAATTATGACCCTTGTAAATAGTGTCAGGACCGAAGTCTGAAATACACTTGGGCAGGGATGGACGAAAACAACCCCCAGATGGACCCAATCACAAACACGCAGCCAGACACAGACACACTGGAGGGGAGAACTGTGCTTGGGTTCTGTCCTTTTGGCCTTCATCGACCACGGACGTGATTTGGGCTAAACGTAATGGTGAAAACTCCATTAAACACTGCAACTTCCATAGGATAGAATAACCTCATTTATTTTATTTTGTGATTTAAAAATGTTCCCTCTGTAATCCCATTCCTGACACAGTGCAGCCGTTCTGTCTAGATGGGTAGAGACTTCTGGAAATGTTTGTGTACAGAGTCTAAATAATACAACAGAGTGTAAATAATGTTTGTTTTTTTACTTCCAATATAACTGTATGGCAGTTGGCCTGTCTGTTTTTGCATTATGTATCCAATGATACGACCCCCTTCTCTCTCTCTCTCTCTCTCTCTCTCGCTCTCTCTCTCTCTCGCTCTCTCTCTCGCTTCCTCTCGCTTCCTCTCTCTCTCTCTCTCTCTCTCTCTTTCTCACTCTCTTTTTTTCATTCTGCAATTATAGCTGGACGCTTTGACGAAGCCAGGCGGAACTAAAATGACTTTTCATGTCCGGTATAATGACTGCCATTTGGAAAGGGACAGAGAGGGGAGAGCGAGCGAGAACGGCTGTGCTTACAGGAGCAAGAGAGAGAGAGGGAGAGAGAGAGAGAGAGAGAGAGAGAAAAAAAGGGATGGGGGGGGGGGGGGGGTCGGAGAGAGATGGGCAAAGGGGGGACAATCAGTGTATGATAATGGCTTAGGTCACCTCTGCTTACGACTAGCCGGCACAAACCAACTGTCTCTGGCTCTCTGTCATTCCACACGACGAAACCCCCCCCCCCCCTCCCCGTGCCCCCCTGCGCCCGGTCTGATCTCAGTGGAAGGTTCTGGAAGCCTTCAGAGCCTTCTGGAGCCTTCTCTGTCTATCCCCGTCCGTCTCTCTCTCTCTCTCTCTCTCGCTCTCCATATCGCAGCCTTCCTTGGCTTGCTCGCCGCTCTGCGGGTCACAAGATGAATTGCGTGTGGAAAACATCTTGCGGTCCTTCGGCTGTTGACCAGCGCGGCTGTAAAAACCATAGGGCCGTCGCGTAGGTTAGCATCGAGCTATCCTTCACGCCGCCACCCACCCATTTAGCAGGCTTCTCCCAGCCAACCAGTCCCCGACACACTAATAAGGCCCAGAGAGCGGTGGCTTGGAGATACAGCGGCGGATGCCTGGAAGCCATGTGTCGCTAATCTATTATTTAGTCTCTCGCGGGGAGGTTGGTCTCAAGAATTTCATGCATGCATTTTGCAAAGCAAATGGTAGCCGGAGGGGGGGGGGGGAGGGACGACGACGACGACATGGAGGGTCGGTACGGTGGCGGGGCGATGAGCAGCACAGCGTTAGACATTAACGCCAGCCGCAGTATTTACTTGTTCCGCCTCGCTCAACCCTGACAGCATCGTAAAAAGCACAACGTTTTCGGGTTTGTTTGGTTTTTAGTTTTTTTTGTTTAGTTTTTTACACCGCCGTTGTCATTTGGTTTCTTACTGACTCGACTCTCGTAGTAAAAAAAAAAAGACAATACTCTTCAATTTTATGCCGACGCTGACACCTCGCCACACAACAGCCCTCCCCTTTGTTTGTTTCTCGCGGGCTGCCCTTTCGTTCGATCACTGTCTGCGTTTGTTTACGTTGACGTGTGAAGGTTGCGTCTTCAAGGCGGTCGGCGCTAACGCGATGTGTAATACGCACGCCCCTATACTTTTAAGCACTTTCTCTAGGACATTTGGCCTACCTTGGGGATGCAACCGGGTACCTTTTGGCTGACTGTCAAGACAGCCTTAGGCGGGCACTATCCCTCTGCCCTATCCTCTATAGACTATACCCTCACTTTTCATGTATATTTTAGGAAAGTATTTCAGAGGGGATTCGGGAGTTGCATCACAGTGCTATATTTATACAAGCACCAGCGAGCAGACAAGACGCATTATATTTAGTCTGGTATTTTTCAACGGCTTCCCAGGCATTGCGCTGGCACTTTTAAAAGCATGCATTCCTCGGCAGTCATCACATATTTGTAGACGTTGCTCCACCCCTGGATTAGAAGGCGGTTTCCACCCCGGCGATAGTCTTACACATCATCAAATAAGGCTCTCGGAGTGCTAAGTACACATTCAGTTCATTACAGCCCCTTCAGAGTCCAATCGGGAATTAAAACTATATTTGGCCGTGACATACCAGCCGATGTACGCCGACATTCCCCCGCGCTGGGTATACATAGACGGGGAAGCTTCTGTCGCCCGGGTGATTGGCACACTAAGGTTACACCCCAAGATCAAGCAGAAAGGATTAAGATATTAGGCCTGTCTTTGCGTTCCGGGTGTACAGTAAATACAATGTATGTGCCGCTTACGGGTCCGGCTGAGTTGCGACACGTGTTTCTATAGGTTGATGAACACGGGTTTGTCCGTCCGTAGCGCAATAAAAACATGCATAAGCACCGCCTATTTTTGTATTCGGCTAGCAGCAGCACATATAAATAGTTGTATTCCCCTGCGTGGTGATGGCGTTATGTCTATTGCAGCTGGAAGAGGTCCATTCAAATCCCACGTCCAATGTCAACAGAGAAACAAACGGCAAGGGAAATATGCGCGCCATTCAGGACAGACCGCACAGGCAGCCCACACAACTCAACACGTTGGGATCTACAGGTGCGGGGGCTTTTCTGAGGACCGCAGGCCCTCCATGAACCCCGGCGGGCCCCCTCCTTAATGAGCAGCCGGGGGCCTTCCTCAGGTGAAGGGAAAGGCCAAAGGCAGACATTAGGTGTGGAGCAACAGGGCCCTGTCCCCCCCCCCTCCTCCTCTCCTCCGCCCTGGCCCTCACCACACACACACAGTGAGATAATCCCACAGCCTAACCTATATCTTGTCCTTGCATGTGTTCCACGGCCTAAAGAAACATTCCATGGGCCCTTAACGGCACTGGTGTCACGGCTGGTGGGTTTGTGTGCGTGTGTGTGTGTGCGTGTTTGTGTGTGTGTTCGCGTGTGTGTGTGTTTACGTTTGCATGAGTGGGGGAAAGGGAAGCTGTATGTGTGTGTGTGTGTGTCTGTGGGAAAGAGTTGCTGTGTGTGTGTGTGTGTGTGTGTGTGTGTGTGTGTGTGTGTGTGTGTGTGTGTGTGTGTCTGAGGGAAAGGGAGATTGTGTGTGTGCTGTGTGTGAAAGTGTGTATGGAATGTGTGAGCATGGCCCTCTCTCTTTACCAACCTGTGAAAGTTCAACAGAACTCTGTTCTTGAGTTACGTGCCTTAAAGCAGGCGAATTACCCAAAGATCAGAAGATTAGTCTTCCAAGAAGTGGTCCACTTTCACACGTGTGCGTTACCATATGTTTCCGAAGTAGAAACGTTGCGGGAAAGAACAGAAGGACAATATAGTCTGGGGGGGGGGGGGGGCGAAGGCATGCTAGAACATTCCTTATAGGCCACATTGATTGGGCTGTAGCTGAGCAAAGTTATTTCTGAGTGTCATTCCACAGACTGAAAGCCCGCCTTAGGTCTGCGCAAGCAGATAAATTGTGTCTGAGGCGCTTTTGATAGAGTTATATCAAAGAGAAGGCTAATTTAAAACGTGCAGCCGAAGAAAAGGATGTAAAATTAATAGGAGTCGAGATTTAGATTTTGATTCCATGGCTGTCGCCTGTCAGGCTTTTTAATATTGCAAATTGATTTTCCCTTCCCCACGTTTGGCCTCCACGCCCATCACAAGAAGAAACAGCTAGAGTGTGTGTGTGTGTTTGTGTGTGTGTGTGTCAGTATGTGTGTGTGTGTATGTGTGCGTACATGCCCACATTTCCACATACTAAACTCCATTCCAACACACTGATAGCAGCAAAAACAAAACAAACAGTGAACGACACAACGACTTCCATCTTCTCTTCCTCCATTTGTTCTGCTCCTCTGTTCCTCGTTCCCATTTAACTATCCTCTCTCTGAGTGTGTGTGTTCATATGTGTGTGTTGGAGTCCTTTCCATCCATCCATTGTGACGAGCTGAAACACAACAATGCCGGGTAGAGGAGGTGATCTCCTGCATTGTTTATCCTGCCGCGCCGGGAAATTAGCGCGCGTCGCTCTATTGTAGCCTTTTGCTTATAGGTTATTCGTTGTTTATTCCCCCCCCCCCTCCCTAAAAGGCCAGTTTTTTTATGGACCCCACGATGATTGAAAACAAAAACAAAAACGGGTTTGCACTTCACACCGTGGCAATGAACCTGATGGCACATAGACTCTTATATGAGCTAGTTATTATGGCAATAAACCGCCATAAAACAAGGCAGGCTCGTGTACAGGGTGCAGATCAACCCGGCCTCTTGCGTCATTCCCCTTTGGAAAGATGTGTTATGAAAAAAAGGGCATGGCATTTATTTACTTCCTCCACCACCCCCCCTGAGACAAGCAAGCTGACATACAAGTGACAATGCAGGGGAATGAATAGCTGGGTGTAAATGGGCGACAAAAGGGGGGTCTTGTTAGGTGGACGGGAGGACATTCTGTGTTGTCAGTGCGTGACCTTTTCGTCCCGTCCCCGCTGAATACTGGGCCTCGTTTCGTCAATATGGCGCGTTGCTCGGTGCGCCCCCCCCCCCCCCCCCCCCCCCCCCCCCCCGCATCCTGCCCCCTCTTCTTTGTGCTTTTCATGTATATGCCATCTGCAACAACTACATGACTCCTTGGGTTGTGTGTCACCCGCGACAAACGCACGCACAAATACACACAGTCACACGATGCGGCGTGCACGTAGCCCGGCATACGAGCACACGCACCAGCACACAAATAGCACACAGATACACATAATCACACATGCGTGCACACACACAAACAACCACACACACACACACAATTATAGAACAGGATGAAAGGGAAGGAAAAAGGAGAAACATAAGGGGTGGAAAGAGGGAGGTTGCCAAAGCAAAGAGAAGAGGTGAAAGGGAAGTGTGTGTGAGGGAGAGATACCACTTTATTCCTGAATTGTGTTCTGGGCTCGTCCCTATGGACTTCATTACCCATGAGTCGTGGGGAATCTCACTTGTTTGTTTTCAGAAACACCAGCAAGGCGTTTGTAGTTTCTTTCATGTCTTGCCCCAGTGTCCAGTTGATATCAGATCGCTTCTCCATGTCTGCTTCTGTGTGTCACAGTGAGGTCTGTTTAACGTACTCTTCTTCATTGTGTGTTGTCATGTTTATCAGTGGCAATATATCGTTCGAGACGTGGTGCCTCACGATACTGGTTCAAATACGCTACCGTCATGCTTTTAATCTGTAATATCAGGCATAATTAGCCTTTACCCGCAATCCATTCATGAAAGAAATTCACTTCCTCAAGCTGCTTTCCTTTTACATTGAAACACGTCACCGCGACAAGGAATTATAAATATGTATATTAAGATTACTAAAAATATCTATTCATGAAAGCCAACCACCCCCTCCCCATAATGCAGCTGAAATACTTGCACATCAAGCTTTTCCAGAGCACTCGAGTTCATTAATTCTCAGGGTGAAAATCTACAGCATTTCGGCATAAAAACACAGCAGTCAAGAGGTGATTATCTTTGGAAATTAGCTTCCTCGTTTAAGGGCTGTGTGGATGCAGATGCCTGGCTTCAATGGAAGCCTATTATTCCAAACGACTCTCATTAAGTCACAGTGAAATAAAGCAAGCTGGGGAAGCACTTAAATAAAGTAAGATCTTTCAGATCAACTGCGATGGAATCGCTAGCAGGGTACCGATGCCGTCTTTATTGGGAGCGACGACGTGAGCGGGAACGATGCGCAACCAAAGTGCCCGGGCTGAAAGGGTGAAATTGTACTGCCGCAACTTTACGCCTTTCACGGCTTTTGAGCTACGCTCCTGCTTTTGTCTTTGCGCTGAAAGCCGAAAGGATCCGGCACTACCTCCACCGTGTTTGATCGGAGCGCTAACGCGGAGCACCGGGAGCCACAGCTGTGCTTTCAGTTCCCCGTCCTCCAGCAGCAACGCCCCGCCGATCACACGCTCCTTTGAATGGGCTCCGTCGTAAGCAGCTCTGCTCTAATAGCCAAAGCTGGTGGTTCTCGTCGGACGGGGCTCAGACGCTAATGTGACTCAGCAGTGAGCCGGCGTTCCAGGCGCTGTCGGCCTCAGATCCGTGCGAGCGCTTGTCAAAATAAAAATCCATTCTTCCTCTGTCGCCGTCCACTGGTTTATTTTGTCATCTGCTGCAATCTATCGCCGGGACTTGTTGTTTTCGTTCCTCTTTCCTTTTTGCACACGGCTTGCTGCTGTCACATCTCCCATGCATTTAGCCGTCGTTGCCAGAGGCACTCGTGACGTCTTGGCAGATGATTGCTGTTGGTCGCCTGCCAGCCCCACACTTGTGAGGGCCCATGCCATCGAATTCCCCTCTCGCCCATTACACAGCGTTTCAGCCTCAAGTGTTCAATAACGGCAGCGGAGGAAGTCGGAGGAGCGAGCGAGGCTGGGTGTGTGGGAGGTGTAGCGGGGGGTGTTGTAGTGCGGGGTTGAGGTGGAGGAGGCCTCGTCAGATGGACCCTTGTGTCACCCCAGACTGTTATATTGATGGTTGTCAGGGTTTCCCAGGGCTCGGTGACACAGCAAGGGGGTCTTTTATTGAGTTCCAGATCAGAAAGTGCCGCCCATCTCAATTCCCACATCTTCCAGCACACTGTTTTTTCCGTCTGCACATGCAGACAGCACACGTGACACGCAACACGCGTGTTGCGACACGCACTCTCGCACACATGCGCCCGGCCAACGCCGTGTGCGTCTTCTGCATGCAGTATCCCTGGTTTATCGCCGCTGTATGATAACCTCCACCGTACAGATTTGTGTGATTCATATCCTGTTTGGCCAAGGCACTAAACATCAGTAGGCGGCACCAAATGATGGAACGCACACATTAAAATTCGATCTCCTGCATCAGTACATCCAGCACTGGTCAGGACTACAGCTATAAATTGCCGGCCATTATTTTCGATTAACCACGCTGACACCGCGGGGCCCGTCGGCCTGCTTCCCGCTCTCTCTCCCTCGTTGTCGCGGGCGCCTCCGCCATATTTTCCCGTGGCGTTTCATTTCAGATTGTCCTACGGCGCGATAACGCGGCGACCGGTGAACCCTGAGACACCAGCCGCAAGGCGATCTTATTAATGGAGCGCTGGTGAGAATGGAGTGGACGTCCGGCCTCTTCTGTGGCGTCTCGCTCTCCGGGTCCGTCCCTCCCCAGGCCTGAAGAGCACAGCCATCATGGAAGGTGCAAGGGGGCCCTGACGAGATAATTCATCACGCTTGAGCCAGAGGAGAACCAGGCAGACACCAAAGGGCTGTTCCTGTGGCCTGTGTGATTGAACAGATATTGCTGTTTAATGGCTTTCAGTTGGCATTCATGAAAATATTGTTGCTTCTTTTTTTTTTTTTATGGATCAAACCGATCGAATATACATTTAATTGTTTCAGATTTAAACTAATTATCGATTTTTTTTAAGCGAGTTAGGTCCCTGTTGTGGCCACAATGTCTCAACTATTAGCCAGCTTGCATCAAGGGAAACAGATACCTAACTGACAAACAGTTTTCCTTCATTTTGATATTGACACTCACTAAAGCAGTGACCTGACACCACTCCACAGACAACCGCCCTGGCCTGAATCTCTTATCTTCTGAATACACTCACGCCAAGCGGCCCGAGTGGTTTGGAAATGTGAAAATGATCCGACAGCAAACGCCTTGTTGTGACTGCGTCAGATTGTTTCGTCTAAGCGGCGAGTACTCACTCCCTGCCCTTTAATGAGTTTATTGATAATCAATGTTCCCATCTTGCAAGACTCCAAAGCCCTGACCCAACGATGGCCCCGTAGACGGTTGGAGTGAGTGAGTGGGACAGGCGCCAGCTTGTTTTCACCCAGCGTCCACCGAAACAGACGTTTAATGGAAGCACTTATCAGGTGACTTAAGTACAGTAACGAGGTTCATGCACATCCACATCGTGGCGAATTATGGACATAGTGTTGATGATCAACAATTGCCAACCATCGTCAAACTGGAAGAACTATTTGCAATGCACATTTATTTGTTATTTTTCGCTTGCCTTCACAGCATGTAACTGATGATATTGTGTTGTCGATATTTCGGGAAATGGCTATTGTTGAGTTTTGCGTCTGTCAGTTGGGCGTTATCAACTGATTGGCAGACTGACAGAAGCTGTCTGCTGTTGGCATCAGTTGCCTCCCCCATGGCAGAAGATAAGCAAGCGAGTCCAAACTATGATTGTTATCTCTTTTATTTTCTTACAATCATATTTGGCTTGTTTTTATTAGCTTCTCTATGGAGTCTGCCTCCAGGAAACATTTTTTATTGCCGTTGTCAAAAAAACAAAATCTCCTCACTGCTTGATTCCATGTCGATCGAGACCTTTCAACAGACCCCCTCTCCACGTGATCTGTTTGTATCCTGTCGACAGCGCTGAGTTGGTTTTGGTGGTCGGTGTTTCTTCAAGAAGATGGGGCTCAGCCAGGCATCGTGTGCCAGCACCGTGTCCCCCCCCCCCCCCCCCACACACACACACACACTCCTGGCAGCATCCCCATCTGCCAGCCCTGATTGTATTGAGTCCCACTCAGTGGAACAGCGCGCTCCGACCCGGCCCGAGCCAGCTCAGACCTGTGCCAGGTCTTTGGGGGAGCTTAAGCCTCATTGAGAGACAGACTCAGACGGGCAGCGGATGTTTTGCGACGCACTCCTCCAAAACTTTTTTTTAACTCAAACTGCCAATTCACTTGGAGACAAATGGGCAAGGGGACGACGACGACAACACGCCACTGAATACTAAGTCCCCTTTTCAAGAGCTGGATCCGGGCTCCCTTCACGCAATAGTGTTTTAATGGCATGCTACGCTGTTTATTTGTGTGACTGGGCGAGGGCGGCTGGGTCGGTGGGGAGCCGTTTGTTGTGAGGCAGAACATACGAGACACCAGAACAAAAGAAGGGAGAGGAAGGCAACCACTGCCAACAGATTGCGGCACTGGGCTCCGGGCCAGCGGCCCGCCACCACGTGAGGTTAATAAGGCACCCCCACCCTATCGATTAGTGAGTTCTTTCATTCGCTTTGGGAAGCGGAGAAAGTCCTTTGGAAAATGATTTCGCTCATTCAATTTAGCTTATGAATTAAATGTTTGACAGATCATCAATGACCGCTGAATACTTTAGTAAATTGCCTTTTATTGATGAATGTTCTACCCCCCTGCTGCGCCCCGTCCACCACCACCACCACCTAGCGTCCATGCACCCTCGATCATGGATTCATCAAAACCCGAACTGTCCCTCGAGGATTGGATTTATGGCCGGCTTGCTGTTTGTTAGCGTTCAAACAGGGAAATGCTGCAATATTCTCAATCTTGCTGCCGGGGTCTCAATCCTCACACGGTGAGAGAGGAGAAGCTTGATCCCTGCCGCTGAACGGGCCGCCATCCTCGTCAGCGCAGTGTTTTTTCTAATCACTCAAGGCCACCGCGAGGCCTTTAGCGGAGTGAGAATGAATTAACAAGAAGAGGATCGCACCGCTTACAATAACCGCGACGCATTACGTCGCTCTACAGAGCGGATCCGTCGGCGAACACAACGTAAATAATCACAGCTTGTTTTTCCGCATTGAACATAAATGGCCGCGGCTCCTGCTGTCACTCACAGATGGCGTCTCCTCTGCCCAAAAGAAGCGCCGGGCAGGGCCAGGGCCAGTGCCTCGTGATCCAGCCCTGGCAACGGCAGCAGCCATTTTGCTCATCCTCCGCGGGCAGCGGTCATCACAGGGAGGCGCTGGCATTGTCTTGGCACCGGCCCGACCCGGGGCCCCGGAGTAGTAACCGATAGCTTGTCAGCTTCGGCGCTTATCGCTCCTGACATCTGTCCACGCCATCGCACCCCCCCCCCCCCCCCCCCCACTCCGCCCCTATCTCTCTTACTCTGGTTCTCTCGCTCTTGCTTCCTCTCTCTCTCTCTCTCTCTCTCTCTCTCTCTCTCTCTCTCTCTCTCTCTCTCTCTCTGTCTCTCTCTCTGTCTCTCCCTATCGCTCTCTGTCCCTCAGTGTCTCTCTCTCTATATCTCTCCGTCTCTGTCCCAGTCTCTTGTTCAATGAACTGAATCCACCATGTGACCTTTCGGTTACTTTTTCCTCTTTTCCATCTTCTCGTCTCTCTCTCCTCGTCTTTGCGTCCTGAGCCTTGATGCTTCGGGGGTTGTTGACCGTGTGCATGAGGCTCCCATCGAGCCACATACTGCGTGTGTTCATACGTATGCGTGCTGCGGGATATTCTCTTGCCCAAAACATAATCAAGTCATCGCTCGGTCAGTCAACCTTTACGACGGGCTTCCTGAAAGTACTATGGTTCGGTCTATGTGTGTTTTCATTTGAATGTGGCTGCTTTCAGTTATTTTTCCGACTGCAGGCTATCCACTGCTCTACTACGTCTACGAGCTAACTAGCGAGCCATTCTCCGTGGCCATACACGGGCAGTAAGCCTACTCGCTCTACTGCGTCCAAGGTGTTGTTTGACCTTTCCTGATCTTGCACGGCATGACAACACGTTACGTTGCACAACACTGATTAAACGCTGACGCCACACACTCTGTGGGAAGATAACGCTCTGTGCCTGGAATCAGACCTACCAATAGTTCAGCGATTAACCGTGCTGGCATGCAGTCAAGATTGAGTCCGTCAATAATAAAAGACAAAGACGAAAACAATGCAAAGGTTAATATCTCAGAGGGGAACAGGACTGGCTGTGCTGTACCCGCCCCCGTGTCTGCGGCTGGCAGCCCCTGTGATTAGCCCCCACCGATGCGCTTTTACTTTGGAGCTTGACTCTTGAGTCTATATCCTCATCATTGCTGATATCCTGGTGCCAGTTTGCCGCGCGGTAGAGCCAGACAGTGTGTTAATCAAGTGGCCCCCCGTATCTTTACGAGGCCCCCTTTGCAATTTAGGAGCTAATGACTTCATGCTCCTATTCTGTCAGTTAGGGCCAACGTTGGGCTCCCACTATGGGGGGGGGGGTCTTAAACTGTGTGTGTGTGGGTCTGTGCGTGTGTGAAGAAGTGAGAGAGACAGCTGACACTCAGAACGACAGCTGAACTCCTCAGTCCTGTAGTGTTAACGTTCAGTATCTCCCCCGTATATTTCATATTTTCACCATTTTCAGTTTTTTTTTTCCGCAGAGTTTTTATTTTGCTCCCCTAAGCGATGACCTTGTCTGCTTGGAACCGGGCACATGGCCGGCATCGCTGGCCGCATTGACTCCACCCCCCCCCCCCCCCCCCCCCCCAGTTCTACGTAGACTGTAGTGCTGGAATCTGTCAACAGAAGTCACCCCTGGCCCCCCTTCTGGAGCCATTAGGCCGCGGGCTGTTTGTTTAGCTGTGTGCTTGTGTGTCCTGCATGAAACAAAGGGGGGCATATGTTCGTCCCTCTATAAAAACAACACAAACAGCAGGACATGCGTGGTGAGGAGGGTCGGCCATTACTGTGTGTGTGTGTGTGTGTGTGTGTGTGTGTGTGTGTGTGTGTGTGTGTGTGTGTGTGTGTGTGTGTGTGTGTGTGTGTGTGTGTGTGTGTGTGTGTGTGCGTGTGGGTGCATATTTATTTTTGACTGGTGTGCGTTTGAGTATCTGCATGTGTCTGCGCCTGTGTGTGTGTGTGTTTGTGTGTGTGTGTGCGTGTTCTCCAATTAGGCAGACAGAAATGTATCGGGCTCTCTGGGTCACGGCCAGCTGGGAGCATCTGGAGTGGTCTTTCACGCTCACACACACATACACGCACACACACACACTTAGAGATTTTCACACGCATACTAACACACACACACACACACACACACGGTATCTCCTAATACCAGCTCGATTAGGCGGGGTGTAGTTTTGACGGGGGGGGGGGGGGGGGGGTCATATGGCTGCTATTTAAGTCGGACGCATTTAAAGCCCATCCGACATCACAGGAACCCCCCTCCCATCTGGGGACCCTATTTCAGAGCCGGCCGCGGCGGTAACGTCTGCACCCTACAGCCCGGAATGCTGACCAGGGGTAAAGGCAGCGCCCCCGACCCCCCCTTCCCATTCCCATTCCAGCCCCCCCCCCCCCCCCCCCCCCCCCCCGCCACTCCGATCCCAACAACACTGGCACTCCCAGAGACGCGCAGGGATCAAAGCCGTCTCCGAGGATCAGAAGAATTCGGGGGAGGGCGAAGCGTCACGGACCAGGGTCAATCCTCAAAATAACGTTCCCAGACTTGGGAATGTTTATATGGGTTGGTACTAAACATGACAGCTAATAGCACAAGCATTTGAACGCACGTTCTTCAATGTGTACTCGATGTCATGTGCCCTCCCCAGATTAATTAATAAGCTAATCAACTAATTGCTTTCATAACGGCAGCACTGACTCGCACATGCAGAAAGTTCTTTACATTTTTCTTTGATTTGGGAATACCAGAGACAGAGGGAATATGGTCATCACAGCCCGGGCTCGTATCAAGGGCTCGGATTTCACCCTCTTCTGCTGAGAGCTCAGCCAGCCAGCGGAAATACTGTTTTCTCTCCGCTATTGATTAGCTGGTTAGGCAACGAAAGACACCCCGAGCCAGACAGGCACAGAGCTCTCCTCTCCCCCTCTGTCTCTCACCACCGCCGACCGGTTTTGTCGTCTGAACGCAGCCTTTTTATCCTCTTATTCCCATTCTTCCCTTGTGTATATATATCCTGCTCTGTCTTCTCTGCTCAGCCTTCATTCCTCCTCTCAAAGCTGCCCCCTGCTTCCTTCAGCTCTCCTTACCTCATCTCTGTCTCTCTCTCTCTCTCTCCCTCTCTCTTCCTCCCTGTGTCTCCCTGTGTACTCCTGTCTCTCCCTCTCTGTCTCTCTCCCCCCCTCTCTGTCTCTCTCTCTCTCTCTCTCTCTCTCTCTCTCTCTCTCTCTCTCTCTCTCTCTCTCTCTCTCTCTCCCCCCCTCTCTCTTCCTCCCTGTGTCTCCCTGTGTACTCCTCTCTCTCCCTCTCTGTCTCTGTCTCTCTCTCTCGGTACTTCTTTCATGCGTTCCCATGGCGCTCGCAGGGCAGAAGAGCCCTGCAGCCACGCCCCCCTCCTCAGCCACCCCACCCTCCCACCCTCCAGCCCAGATCACAGGAGCCCAGCTGTTCCCCGTTCAGCAGACGCGGCTTTTATTAGCCATCAGTAGGGCTGGAGAGATGGGGGGAGGGGGGGGGGGGGGAGAGGGGGGGAGAGAGTGCGAGAGACGCCGGGGGGGAGAGAGTGCGAGAGACGCCGGGGGGGAGAGCGAGTGAGATAACAAGAGTGGAGAGAGATGGAGGGCCACTGGTGGGGAGTGTAAGAACACACCTCCACACACACACACACGCACACACACACACACAGACACAGGCAAACACGCACACACACACACACACAGACACACACACACACACACACAGACACACACACCAGGTACAACACACATGCAGACCATCGCTGGGGGAGATTAGGAACAGCGGAAAGCGTGTTTAAACTGCACATACGGGCAGGGGAGGGGTCAGACAGTGTGCTGTTGTAAGACTGTGGGGGGGGGGGGGCGATAGGGGAGGACCTCTGTAATGGGCGCAAGTGCGTGTCGGGATGTGTGTGTGTGTGTGTGTGTGTGTTGGGACGACGACGACTCCTGTGAAGTTTCACACCGCACACTGCTGGAATGTTAAAGCAGAGGGCATGCGACACCTAAACGACCATCGCCAATCCCCACCCCCCCTCCGCTATAATCCCCCCCCCCCCCGGTCAATAACGTCTTCCCAGCCCCTGCGTCGCCCACCAGTCTGTGGGGGACTCAGTCTCGGTGGGGGGGGGGGGCATACTAAAGTACACAGAGATGTACAATAGGAAACCGGGGGGGGGGGGGGGGGGTGTCCTTCGACTGGGATCCCTTGCTCGGCGTGGTGGAAACGCCAGCGTTGGTGTGAGCACGGCGAAGACGCCCGCAGGCGGTGATTAAACGCGGCGCGACGCTGTAATGCGTTGCCCGCGGCGACGAACGGTCCTCACGCGAGCCTAGCAGGAGAGCAGCGTGCGATAGAGGGAAAAATGTCGCTGAGAGGCGGAAGCGGAGTAAAATAAGGGAAGATTGGACCACGACGGTCAAATTCCAAGCAGAGCCTTCCGGCAACGAAGAGCGTCTTTTTTCTCTACTAGACATACTGAGTGTGTCTGTATTGTATTTGCATATTTATGAGAAAAGAGTGTCACAGTTATTAAGTTAACTGGGAGCCCCATTCTGCCGAGTGTGGATAATGAAAGCGTATAAAATGTGAAAGTCAAAGGACGACCGTGGCTGGTGTGAGAGTTGAGGTGTAACCTGGGTGCGACCTGGGCCCAAGGGCTGGTACGGACACTGGCGTTGGCTAATCCCCCCCCCCCCCCCCCCCCCCCCGTCCAAAGGTCTGGCTCGTTTAAACTGCCCACGTTTTGACACATGCCACATTCCCCCCGCCGTCGAACTATCTTCACTCGGACAGGAAGGAAAGGGCAACGCACTACAAGTCACGATAAATTAAACCGAAGTATCAAACCCCCTCTGCTAACCAAGGCCCTTTGGGGGGTCGTGGGACGATGGGGTAGAGTGTAGCGCATGAGTCAGCATGAAGACATTTAGGCTAGCTCTTAGCGCCGTGGTTAATAAACATGGCACCAAGGAGGTCTTTATTATCCGCCGTTCCCCGAGACAAACTCTTGTTCAGTGGCCCCAGACAAGTAATCAGGCCGGACTCTAAAACTCAGCCATTACGCAAGTAGGGGGAGAAAATAATAAAAGAAAAAAATACAACCTTTCCAGGTCACAACACTTAGCGTTGCGCAGTAAAAGGGAAAAAAAAAAGAGAAGTGAGTTAAATCGGCGTCACTCTGCTGTTTAAGAGTGGACCACTGGATCCACTCGCCTGCTTTTAATGCGGGCCCCATGTGGTGCGTGCTCTGATTAGTGGGTCGGGGAAACTGAAAACATTCATTAAAACAAATGTGGTCGCCCATTGGTCCATAGTTTTTGGCTAAAATATGTGCACAATTGCCTCATCATTTGCAGTGTGTACAGCCTCCTGCAGGCATATCTGACCAAAACTTGGACTATGACATGCTCAGTGTGTGTTTACGTGTGTGTCAAGGTGTGTGTGAATGGGTGTGTGGGCTTGTGTGTAGGTGTGTGCATGTGCGTGTGTTTGTGTATATGCATAGGTGTGTGTGCACTTGTGTATGTGCTTGTGTGTGTTTGTGTGCGTATGCATAGGTGTGGCGCGTGTGTGCCAGCAACAACTACAATACCAGAGCTTTTTCCTTTGTTTTATCATCCTAAGTTTAACCGGCGCCTTGTGAATCCAGGCCCCAAACGAAGGCACTGAAACGGCTTACAGTTCCCCCAAGAGCTAATCAGCCATCTCCCCATGAAATACAAGTACTTTTTACTGGTCCCTTACCCGCGCACACAATAGGCCCTATGTATCGCCTTCCATAATCCAGGCGGCTGCCTCTTTATAGACCCAGGGTGACGCGTGGGAACACAGGCCGTATACTAATGATACGGAGTTTTACGTTTCATAATGTACAAATCATCTTTCCGCTGAACTAATGATGGACGACAATGGTTCGCGGACAGATGGACGATATTGACTGATTGTCAGCTTTGCTTGAATTGACCTCTGACAGCTTCCATCCGCAACTTTGCCTCGGAGAGTCTGATCACATAATGTGTTAAATCCATCAGTATAAGCCCAGACAAATCATGATCTTTTCCTTGTTATCTGTTGATGGCTATTCGCAAGAGATGTGGATAGACCAAGTCAATATACGTGCTATACCTGCTTTAATTAAACCTCTCGTATTGGACACTCAAGATCATGTCAGAGCAAATCCACAGTCGTTTTTTCACTGTTTCATTTCTTCACAAGGATTGCCCATTGATATTGAAATGCACAGGGGAGGGTACTGCTTTATTGTTCACTGGCCACCCGGATTCACCGGGCTGTACTTTCAGAAGATGGCCCTGGCTCCACATCATCAAACACCACTCACATATACACAATTCACTACCGCCTCCAATTTATCGCACGTAATTTCCCGGGCTCTTGACCTTTGAGTCCGGTGTGGGGCTGTGTTTATATTGAGGGCAGAGTGCCGCTGTCTAAACTGTCTGCCGCTGGTCTCCCCAGGGGCCTGAACCACTATTTTCAGGAGAGATGTGCTGCCTAAGCCACTGTGTGTGAGTGCACAACCGAGAGTGTGTAGTCGTCTGGGCGTGTGTGTGACATGCTGTGTGTGACATGGTGTGTGTCTGTTTGTGAGGATGACTGTGTCTATGTGTGATTGTCTAAGTAAATGTGTGTGTGTGTGTGTCTGCGTGTGTGTGTGTGTAAGAGAGTCTCTCTTGTCCTGTGTGTCTTAAATCCTCGCCCTGGCCTGCAGTGTTCTCTTCTTGCTGCTCATTAGGCCGACAGTGGCCACTTATGACACAGTGTCGTCTGGAGCTAATGTGTAAGGGAGACGGCCCCACAGTTAGAGAGAGGGGGAGGGAGGGAGAGAGGGAGAGAGTGAGAGGGAGGGAGAGAGGGAGAGAGAGGGAGAGAGTGGGGAAGAAGCAGATGGAGGTATAATAGACACCGTACAACACAATATTTTAGTCTGCAAATGAATTTGCCTAAAACAGTCCACTAAAGTTATAAAATAAATACTGCAGCTGATTCACCAGTTATCGCATTCAGCGCCACACACACCACCCCACCTATGGACATGTTTGCGCCGTCCAGCTCCCACTATCACAGACGGGTCGGATGACCTTTCAGGAGCCCTGCGAGGAGTGGAGGGGGTCGGGGGTAGGACAACAGGGGAGAGAGGGGGTGGTGAACCCCCCGCACCGTGAACCCCTCCTCCAGCGCTGACCTCTCACCAAACACAGCATCGAGGTGACCCCCTCGGTCCCAGGGGGGGTCATGACTTAGCACCGCACCGTGTCTTTACCCTCCACCGCCAACTACTGTGTGTATTTGTGTATCTCTCTCTCTCTCTCTCTCTCTCTGTCCTCTCTCCTCTCACCCACTGTCCTCTCTCTCTCTCTCTCTCCTCTCTCTCCTCTCTCTCTCTCTCTCTCTCTATGGTGGAGCGCAGGGTGCAGGAGTGTGTCTGGGTGGGGGGTGAGATTAATGGCGGCGTCTAAGCGCGTATTTATCATCCAGCTGGATGGTAATGCGACACCTTTCTAATCTGAATATATTTGATTGGGTCGTTATGGCACCCGGCCTTGAGTTCAATGGATGTGTGTGTGTGTGTATGTGTGCGTTTGTTGTGCTGAATGGTTTATATTCCTGCCTTGTAAGCCGTCGTTAGTGCACATGAACGGTTGTGGTATAAATGTGTGTGTGTGTGTGTGTGTGCGTGTGTGTGTGCGTGTGCGTGTGTGTGAGAGTGCAATAATGATTCACACACACAGTCACACACATAATAACGACCGCAATCGTCGTAATACGAGGCGTCCACCACAGGCACTCATCTTATGACATCATCCCCCTCACCTCATCTTGTGGGACATCATCTTCTGATCAATCCCCACAGCCTTGATGGTCTTGACTCTTGACTTGCTCCCCCCCCCAATCTCCACTTCCTCCACCTCCTCCTCCTCCCCACTCCCATCAGGCTTATCTTCTGAGTACCACCACTCCCCTCTCTCCCTCGGCCTCCCCACTCTGTGGCGTCCTCACTCCCTCTCTCCCCCCCCCTCCCTCACTACCGACCCATCGGGGAGCAAGACAGATGGTCCCCAAGCCAGAGATGGATGAGATGAGGAGTGGAAGGGGGACACGAATCTCGGCCCAGCGGGACAGCCACACTGATTGGCTGCTGATGCTGTTTTCGGGGGAAAATTGTCATCTAGGGTCCTGTTCTTTTCGTGGAACGTCGATACGAGCTCAGAGGATTGTCATGGATTAGACTCTTTGGTGATTGATTTTGCATGTAAATGTACAGTTGCTCGTTCATACGCACACACGCAAGACGTGTAGAAAACATTCATGCCGGGATTAACCCACAAAGACATACATTCACACATACAGTATGCATCATCAGATTATCGTGATATTCCCTATAGGGTTTGCACATCAGAGTGCATCATGGGATTTTTTGTTGGCGAGACTCCATGTTGCCCTTTTGAGAGGACTCGTGAGAGTTGTTGCACTGTACAATCCTAGATCTACGTAAATATACCGTAATCTCCTTCCCTCCTTCAAATTGGATCACATGTACATAAAAAGTCCCCCCCATAGTGGATATTATTTAGGTCAGGTCATCCGCACTGCAGTAATCCAATAACATGGTGGAGAGACACAGTCTAACTCTGTTTCCACGTTGTGCCTGTCTGCGAGGGCTAACGGGTTCCACACAGTTCCTTATTAGGTTTGAGTGTGTGTGTGTGTGTGTGTGTGTGTGTGTGCGTGTATGTGTGTGTGACCTCGGTCTACGGCATGTCATGTCCCGGTAATGAGATGGCTCCAGTGGGTGGTCTGATGTTGTATAAACGCGTCTTTAGCGAAGACCGCCGGTGACCCGTCTGGTCACACAGGCCCGCGCTTTGAAGGGTTTGACTCCTCGCGGACACAGGCATGCGCACACACACACACACACACACACACACACACACACACACACACACACACACACACACACACACACAGAGCGGGGCTTCAGTCTGTTGTCACCTTGAGACCTTTTTCTTTTTTTTTTACTGCATTTGCATATCCGTCAGCCGTGCAGTCACGTCACACACACACAAGTGCCGCTTGTGTCCTTATCGAGACTCACATCGTCACCAGATCCCCTTTGAAGTGCAACACCAGCGAGCGTACACACACACACACACGCGCACACACGCGGCTCAGAAGCCAACAGAGGGGGCAGAGACACACGCCTCACACACAAAGACGTTTGTTACTCCCCCCCCCGGCCCCCCTCCACCAGAGATTATGTGGTCTGGCTTCCCCGCCCGCCGCCCGCCGCCAATGGGCCGTTAACGCACGCAAATTCATTTCTGCGTCTGGAGTCCCTTTGTCCACTGGCCAAACACACAGTGATATAACAAAGGGCTGAGGGAGTCGGAAAGCCCTGGTGGTTGTTTTGAAGTTTATGGATTACGATAAGACGACCCCCCCCCCCCCTCTTCCGACCAGGCGGTAAACCTCATGCTCGCACACAAAAGGTTCTTCTACCAGACCGGCGGGGTCAGGCTGGCGTCACGTTCGTATCGGCGTCGATGTGGACGGCGCTCATGTGACATGAACTCAGAGCGGCTTCCTCTGTTTACCTCATTTGTCTAACAAATCAGATCGCCTTTCAGCTGCACGGCGGACCCTTAGATCAGTGACAAAACAAGGCACTGCACTTAACGTGTGCATTTCGGCGCCACATCTGCGACCGAAGGAGCTCGCCTGGGCACATCTGCTTATAAGAAGGTCGTTGAAGAAATCCCAGGGAACGTAAATAAACACGTCGTCGAAGGCCGGCCGTGCCTGCAACACTGTGTTACGGAGGCACTCCAGACGCAGGAGTCCGATGGGATTACCTGATGCCTTTGCAGTGATCTGCCGATGTCCTGGAAGCCAACCGTTTAACGTTAAGGTAGAGCAGAGCAGGCAGATAACATGGAGTTTATGTTGTGTGAGTGTGTGTGTGTGTGTGTGTGTGTGTGTGTGTGTGTGTGTGTGTGTGCGTGAGCCTGGGTGTGTGTTTGTGTGTACATGCCCGTGCCCACGTGAGTGAGTGCCTACGTGCGCCCGTGCTGGGAAAACGGCAAGGTGGCTGATATTCAGCAAAACTTGGAGATGTGATGATATGGTGGGGCTGTTTTGGGGCTTGCTGACTGGGCTCCTGAGCAGTTCTCTGTTTAACCTCAAACCGCATAAAAGCCACTCAATTGTACTTGGCTGGCCAACAATGCACACAGCGCGCAGTGTCAGAATGCAGAACGCCGCACTCAACTTGTGAACGCCAGAAAGAGTTCAAATACAGCCGTTAAATGTTGACGTTTACCCCAGTCAGCAAACCCCCTGTACCATTGGTTTTAACAGCCATCGGGGGCCGTAATGGCACAGAACGCCGTTGCGTTCTGAGGGTTAGAAGGAGTTCAATGGTCTACACATTTTCCACACAAAAAAAAAAGTACACATACACACACAAACACATGCGCACCCTCTTTCGGATCGCACCTTTGTCTGGGCCCCAATGGTCAAAGTGTACTCTCCCCAGGGGGAAGGACGAGTTTATCTGCAGCCGGTGAGAGCAGTTGCCGTCCAAATCCGCATACCCACACAGCCCCCAGCTCGCCAGCCTCAGCTGCCGGCCCTTCAGTACCTCTAGTCAATCATTCACCAGGCAACTGCCAGCCGCCTGCCCGCCGTGTCCCTCTCTCCGCCCGACTGGCAGCGCGGAGGGAGGCGCTGGAAGGGAGAGGCGCGGACACTCCAGAAATCCAGGTCAAATTTGGTCATGGGTAAACTATTCAGGCCGCGGCGTATTCTGCTCGAATGCTTTCACAAAATGTTTCAACGGCTTCGGGGGGGGGGGGGGGGGGTTGGGGAGTGGGGGGGGGCGGGGGGTTTGGGTGGTGGTTCCGGATGGGGGGGGGGGGGGGGGGGGGGGTCTCTTTAGTGCCTTGGGTTTTCCCCATGATGTGCCCCACATTGGCCCTCCAGAACCCACACAGTGTGGTTCCGTTGAGGCGTGGACTGGGCCATGAATGGGTGTGTGTTCCAGCCGTAGATTCAGGGGGAAGGGGGTACGGGGAAGGCGGCGAGGGGTCGTTTCGGGAGCTTTCCCACATGTGCGCTGGGATATTCAGTTTCAGTCCAAATAAATGAAATCCTTTTTTGTTTTTGTTCTCTGGTCCACCTTCCCTGCCCTTTGTCCTCGTGGATGTTTTTACAAGCTTTCACCGAGATCCCTGGAGATCATACTATCTGCACGTACGGGGTAAGGCTTTTGATGTGCCAATAAAACGACTGCTTCATCAAACGGCCAAGCAGAGAGGTCTTTCCCTCTTTTCTCCCGACCAATCAAAGCATTCCTGTCAGACATCTGATCCGGGGCGAACATCACATCCCATAATGATGTTATCTCTGTTACCGCAGAGCATTAAAAACAATAGCATGAGCTCTGGGACACAGCTGACGTGTTTTAATCGGATCAGAGGCCTGGACACCGACGCACAGAGTCACGATGGCGGCATTGGTTTGAGGGATTGATCGTGTTATGAATTCACTCCCAACCTTTTATGGACAGCTTCAGCTGAGCTCAATGCACACGGCGCACGTTGGCCCACACCGAATCCCCCCTCGGTGAAATGTCTTTCTAGTCTTACGGGAAATCTAGTTTTTGACAACAAGAGAAACGGGTGTAAAGCCTCTGATATTAGCATTCATAAAGCAGCCGCGATAAAGAATCTTGACTTCCCTGGAGTTAGCCTACACGGAGAGAACATAATTTGGATTTGTTTGCCTTTTGTTCTTCGACCTGAACGACAGAATGGTGGATTACCTGACTTAGTTTGAAGAGAAATAAAACATCCTGAAAAGCGTGTTGTACTTCTCAATACTTAGCAGGATATACAACCGGTCATGAGGTAAAGGTGCTTTCAGAGAGAAATGTTGTGGGGAAACTGTGTAGGTTAGAAGCGCTGTGTTGTCCCTTCACATCCTGCGTCAATAATCCTATTGTGTGAACAGACGACAACTGAAATAGTTCCTTTTAAATGGCCTCTGGACCCACGCACCCACCACCGAATCACAGAGCCATGTTTACCACATCAGCAGAACTTCATCCATCGGGCGCAACTTTTAATTTGCAAGGTCATAGGTGACTCATTTAGTGTGAACCCCATCACCCCCCGTTCACTAATTACTGTCAGTCAATTATATCAACGGGTGAACGAGTGTAACTGCACTGTCTGGCGATAAGCGCATTGGCTAAATGGACCAAGTGCTTTGTAAACAAAGACTCAAGGACTGTTTGCCTTTAGAAGTGGGCAGCGAGACCTGGCTGCTATCAAGGCTAGCCTCTGCAACCCAAGGTTGCAGTCTGATGAGGTTTTCAAAACTGTGTGCATACATACACGCACACACAAATTGCGTGCGCACACATACACACACGCAATGCAGACATGCAAACACTTGCACACACACACACACACACACAGACACCCACAAACACAAACACCTGCACAAACACACACACACACACACCAACACGCAAACACTTGCACAAACATACACAAACACAAACACACGCTTGCAAAGGCAGACTTACTCGCACAAACCCACACACACACACCTTACACAGTCACTCCCTCAGATTCCAGTCCCTGTTGTGTGCCCTCGCCGGCAAAATCTCAGTGCCAGTCTCTTAATGAAATGCTCAATTAGGGCCTTTAAATAGGTAATTATGCAGTGCGTAATCCCCCAGCCCCCGGCCCTATCGCCTTTAGATGACACTTTGGCTGGCTGGAGGGGAGGAAGGGTGGAGGAGGAGGGAGGTGTGAGGGAGGTGGGAGCTGTGCAGACCCTGGAACCTCTGTCATCTGAGCCCCTGCGAGGATGCGTGGGCGGCCCCGGTTAATGATAAGGCATGGCCGGGCTGTCAGTCAACGGCGGGCCCTTGGTGATGAGGGGACGCTGACAGGCAGGGAGACACGGCAGTGGTGCCGCTGGGTCTTAATCATGGGGCGTGTTTGGACAGAGAGGGGGCGGATGGGACTGGGGGAACGGGGGAGGAATATGTGTGTTTTTGTTTTGGGGATGATGGAAGGCCGACGCAATAAGTTGCTGCCTTGTGTTGTGCTGCATTGCTTTTTTATTTGCACGGCTTTCATTTCGGTTGTTGTCACGGCGAAGCTGTGTGAACAGAGGTTTTGTGAAATGTCAGAATGTGATAAAAAACTAAAAAGGTGAGAAATGTCCCCGTTCTGGCAGATGCTCGGCACAGCATTTTGATTTCCTGTAATGGCATTTTTTTTTTTTTTTAAGGTGGCATTTGAATTCTATTCGAATCCCCAAAGAGTGGACAATAAAAAAGGACATTCATTCATGTGCCTTGAGAAGCTTTTTGATACCATGTCTTCTTGTGGAGTGCCGTAATGTGCTGGGAATCTAGTCCTATTTCGTCGCTAATGCTGTGACCGCTAGTATTTGTCTCGCTGAAACTGCAACGGGAAGAGTTACAGCCCGGGCCTTGGGCCGAACCGTATATATTCCCTTGTTTGAGATGCTTAAGCAGCCTCCATCACTGCTTTTATGAGAAGAACCAGGGCCTGGCCCGAGAACAGGAACCGAATATAGATTTACATTTATCTTCTCCGTTTTGTGGAGACGGCTGAAACTTCATCAAAGCATTTGCTTAAATAGCTTGTGAATCGTAACACTGGTGAATTATTGAACAGTTTAAGCCAGAATGGTCAATCAACCTAGGTGGTGTCGGCTGTACAAAACTACTAATTTTTCGTATTTAGCAAAGACCTGTTATGTTTGTCCTGTTTTCAAGTACAGCTTGCCCGTCGCTTTGCACTTGCACATTTGCAATTTGTGTAGTTTTAATTAGCTAGGTTTTCTTGAGCATGTTTCTTCCTCGTCATAAATAAAACCACAGGAACCAGTTGATTACCAACCTCAAGGACAACCTTTCCATGCCTGCGGAGCCTTTTTTGTCTTTATAATTCTGTAACCACGTCTAGATGAAACAACATGCACCTAGACTTTAGCGTGGCCCAGTGTGTTGTCGCTCTCTCCTTGCGGTGAAAACACAACATTCACACGCCCACGACGTGCGCACACACCACAACACACAACGCAACGGCGCTGAGTGAGCATTCCATCCATCCTTGGTTTTTGCCCTGGCGATCACCATTGTACAGCCAGCTATAGCTTGTCGGTAACATTTTAGCTCGGGGTACAATCGCAATACATTAGCATTTAGATAATGGCCCTGTCTCTGCGTTTGTAATTATTACGCTGTCATGTAAGCGTAGCGTGTTCGCCCCTGAGCATCCCTGAGCAAACGCCTAAGTACCGCATTTCCCTACACCCAAATGGGCTCGGGCTCACACAACAAAGGGGCAGAAAATGTAATTACAGTACGGTGTTACCGCACCATCCGATTGTTCGGGGAAAGATTATGGTGTCACGCCGCTGTTGACTCCTATAGAAATGCATTGTGGGTAGTGAAAAATGCTTGCGTTCATGGTGGTTATTTTTCGTTGTTCTTTCTCTTTTCAACGAGGGGGCTGTGTTGCGTCGACTTCCACCTTGGCGAGTGTCAGGCATTAGAATGTTATTTTATCTATTCACCCTGTCCGAGTTTTCTGTAAAGCTGCGTGGGCTGGTTGGGGCTACTTCCCCTCTCTCTCTCGCTCTCGCTCTCTCTCTCGCTCTCTGTCGGCCATCCCTCTCCCCCATTGGCTCTCTTGTGATTATTCATCCTCCCACAGCTTGTGGCTTTGTTGGGGGTGGATGTCAAGCTGGCCGCCGTGTTGCCGGTCGAGTGCGCCGCTAGGGCTGCGAGTGCCTGCGTCTGTGTGTGTCGGCTTGTGTGCGTCTGTGAGTGTGATTTGCTCGCATTTTTTTTAGAGTCTGCGTTTGCAAGGTTGTGTTTCTGTGGGCTCGTGCGTACAAAGGTGTAGACGCATGTGTGTGGTTTTGTCTCTGTATGCGCAATCTCTTGCAATGATGTTGATCCACCATATATTGCTTGGATCACAGGAGTGTGCCTCTGTGACTGAAGTGTGTGTGCGCGTGTCGTTATTTGCGCGCGTCGTTATTCGCAACGGGGCGGCTGACTAAACTGTTTCCCCCCGAACCCGCCATCTCTCCTTTTGTCGGAGCTCCTCTCCAGCTCCTCTCTCCACCCCCCCTTCCATCCTTTCAGGGAAACAATAGGTCCAGACTGATGCAGTCTGGACCTATTGTTTCCCTGGAAGGATGGAGGGGGGGCTGCTCCACATCGCCCCCATCAGCCTCTCTTTTGGCTGCCGCCCTCTCCATCCCTCTCTCTCCTCCTCTTCCTCCTCCTCACTTCTCCTCGTTCCGTCTCTCGCCTCCTCTCTTCCTTAACCCCATGTTAAGCCCTCTCTTCTTCCCTCTCCCTCCTTCTATGCTCCTCCTCCTCGCTTCTCCCCTTCAACCTTCCCTCCGCTCCTCTCCTCTTGCTTCCTACCTTCCTCACTTCTTTAACCCCATGTAGAGCCTGGTCCCTCTCCATCCCTCTCCCTCATTCTCTCCTCCTCCTCCTCGCTTCTCCCTTTCTACCTCCCCTCCTCTCCTCGTTCCGTCTCTCGCTCGCTCCCTTCCTCCGCTCCTTAACTCCATGCACAGCCCGGCCTCTCTCCATCCCTGTCTCTCTCTGGTTCCGTTAACAGCACAGGGACAGACGGAGCGTGAGACAGAGCTGGCAGTGAGGCGCATTCCCTTGCAGTGTGCATCCCCTCCTCCACCCACCCCCCACACACACACACGCACACACATGTGAGTGCACAAACACACACACGTACCACCCTCCCTGTTCTCTCTCCCGTCCCATCGCGCTCACTGCCTCACTCGTTTCCTTCTCCCCCGTCTCTCTCTCTCTCTCCTACCTCGCTCCACCTTTCTCCCGCTCTCTCCCTCTGTGTGCCTCGTTGCTTCCATTATCCATTTCCACCACACCCCCTTACCTCTCGTTCTGTGTCCCTCTGCCTCTTTCTCTCGTTCCGTATCTCTCTCCCCCTCTCTCTGTATCTCTCTATCCCCCTCTATCTCTCTCCCTCTCTTTCTGTATCTCCCTTTCCCTCTCTCCCTCTCTCGTTCTGTATCTCTCCCTCTCTCTTTCTGTATCTCTCTCCCATCCTCCTCTGTCTCTCTCCCTCTCTTTCTGTATCTCTATCCCTCTCTTTCTGTATCCCTCTCCCTCCCTCTCTTTATCTCTCTCTCTCTCCCACTAACTCTTTCCCTCTTTCTCTCCCCCTCTTTATTTATCTCTCTCTCTACCTCCCTCTCGTTCTGTATCTCCCTATTTTTATCTCCTTCGCTCTCTCGTTCTGTATCTCCCTCTCTTTCTCTGGTTCATAATACGTAACATCATTCCCCCTCCCCCCACCCCCTTTACCCACTCCCTCTTGTTCATGCAGCGTAAATTTAATCCCAGCCCTTCCAGGTTGGCTGCAATCACTGCTGCGGCCGACTGTAGCGTTAATTCCTTTCTTCCCCGCTCCCTCTCCTCGTCTCTCCTCCTCCTCCACACTCGCTGCTCCAACAGCACAATGGCCTTCCCCCGATCTCGCCTGTTGGAAGGATAGCTAATTCCTCGTCTATCGTCGTTTTTTTTATGGTCTGTTTTTGTGTTTTCCCTCCCGTCTCGTGAGGTCCAGCGCGGCCGGGCGCGGGCCAACGTCAGCACAGTGTCTTGGATGGGTTACAAGGCGCTAAACACTTAGCCAGGGGCTGTTTGTAGCCGGCCCGGGCCTGCTGTGCTCTCCATTGTTCTCTCAAAGGGCACCTGTTGTGCCGGTTACCGTCGGGTGGCAAACGTGGTCGCTGCCGCCAGACAGGGGGAAAGGGAATCCCCCCCAATGACATGTGCAAAGGAGCGATACCCTTATCTTGTTGGGTCGGGGGTTTTGTTTGCGTTATGTTTCGTGTTATTCGCCCCATCTACACCTTCAACAAAGTGCAGCCACTCGCTTGGTGAGCAGTGGCGTGTGCGTGTGCCTGTGTGAGGGGCTGGAGGGGGTGGGGTGGAGGGGGGTCCAAGGTGCAGCATAACAGGGCCATGTGGTAATCAGTCACTGGACTGGAGGTCAGGGTCTCATACTGTAGAGCAGGAGCCATCCATCTGAGGGAGAGAGGGAGGGAGGGAGGGAGGGAGAGAGGGAGAGAGAGAGAGAGAGAGAGAGGGGGAGAGAGGGAGGGGGCGAGAGAGAGAGAGAGGGAGAGAGGGAGAGGGAGGGAGGGAGGGAGAGAGATGTTAGGATATATATAAGAGGGAGATATATGATCAAAGAGCGAGAGAGAGGTTAGGATATATATAAGAGAGGGACAGAGAGGGAGAGGTTCAGATATTTATGAGAGAGGGACAGAGAGAGAGTGGTTAGGGTATATTTATTTATCTTTCTTAAAAAAGATTGACCCTCTCACTACCCCCGGAAGATTCAAGACTAGGATCTAAAACAATTGTTTTCACTGAGAATTGTCGTCTTGATTTGTGCGTCTCTTTGTGTCTCGACATCATTGCAAATGAGGGGAGCCTGAGCGATCTTCAGGGCTTACATAATGGTTTGAATTTAATTAATAAACAAGAGAGGGAGATATATGATCACAGAGTTAGAGAGTGAGAAAGAAGTTAGGATAATTATAAAGAGAGGGACGTTGAGAGAGGTTCACAGGGGGAGAGAGAGAGAGAGAGGTTAGGCTATACATAAATAGAGGGACGTAGAGAGAGGTTTGGATGTATGCAAATAGAGAGACGTAGAGAGAGAATCAGAGAAAGGGAGGTTAGGATATATGTTAATAGAGGGAGTAGGAGAGAGAATCACAGAGAGTGAGAGAGATGTCACCTAGAGAGTGGATCACAGAGAGGGTTAAAGATATATATTTAGAAACAGGGATGTAGAGAGAGACAGGGATGCGATGAGTACCTTTGAGTGAGAGGTTAGGATCTATATGCTAGACTTAGAGAGTGGAACAAGCACAGTAGATGAGCAGTGATCTCGGAGTCAACGGGAGGAACTCTACGTGGAACGGTGTGATGTGCTCTTTGCTATCGACCGCGGCATTGTGTACTGAAGGTCACCGTGGGGTCACCGTGATCCACACGCGGAACACAACCTTGACCTCCGACCTCCCACCTCCCACCAGCCAGCTGTATCCTGATAGCCCAAGCCTAACCTTGACCTCTCTCTCTTCCCTTCCAACTCCTCCAGTTTTACATGTAAATGATGTATATATATATTTATATAATGCACAGTGCATCAAATGACATGCTGTATTCTTATCGGTTTCCTTTCTGATCTGTAAAGTCATCTCGCCTCGTGTTGGAGGCCCCCTGCCAACGGTAACGGCGTTGAAAGCAAACAATTTATTTTGTGTGAGCGGGCGAAATGGCTTTGACATTTCTCTGTAACAGCCTTTTTTTTTTCCTCTTCTTTGGTGGGGATTAGAGGCAAAAGGAGAAACAAGAGAGATGAAAAAAATATGGCAGGACCGGGGACAGTGATGGCTTAGTTCATTGCCGCAGCAGGTGCTTTTTTAAACCAATTACCCCCAAAGACAGACAAGCACGGGGCGCCTCTATTAGATTCCCGCGGCGATAATAGTGCTCTCTGGGCCCATGGTAGCACAGGCGCACCGCAAACGACATCAGCGACTCTTCTGCCTGCCACCGTGTGCTCTATCATCACCGGAGAGTAATCAAATCTTTTTATGCTCCTTATATGTCGGACAGTGATCACTACCGCTACCGCTGAGCCTGGTTAGCGCTATCCCGGACAAAAAATGTGTTTTGTGTAGAAGTCTGGGATTCTCGCGTCTGATTGGTTAGAAGGGCTCTCCTTTGATTGGTTAGGGCTAACCCTACACCTCACCCTAACCCTAAACTCCCCCGAACAGCTAGGACCAATCGAAACACGATCTAAAGGAGAGCCCTTCTAACCAATCAGAGGCGAGATTCCCAGTCTTCTCCTACGAAAAATACAATAGCGTCCCGGACGCTAGCATGAACGGGGATTTAATGTTTTAGCCCGCTTGGCGTACACCGAGACACCCCGGTGTCTGTTGGGATGGTTTACGACTTTGGGGAGGCCGGCTCTAGGGAGGTCGCATGATGGGGTAGAAAATAAGTATTGCAACTAAAGAGTTCTAAGCGGTGAATGTCATGGGTCTCAGATGAGTCTAGTCTAGAGCTTACTTAGCCTGAGGGATGTTATTGCACACAGTGGCAGATTTGGAGAGGGAAGGGTTTGAAGGGGGTTATGTGGGAAAGGCAGCGGGGGGGGGGGGGGGGGGGGGTTGAGAGAGTGGCTCAAGCTGGCCCTAAATCAGTGGGAAATAACGGTGGGAAGAGGGAGAAGTAAGGGACCTTGAGGACGAGAGAGGGAGAGGGAAAGAGAGAGACGGGCTCATCAGGTAGTGCTCATGAAAGATTGAGGAAGTGCCAGCGTTCGAAGTGGAACAAGGGAAACTAATTTAATATCTGACAGCACCTTATAGAGCGAGTGAGTGTGTGTCTGTGTGTGATGTGTGGGCGGGGGGGGGGGGGGGGGGGGGTAGAAAGACCAAAGCTGGTATCCTGACACGTTGCCAGCATCCCAGGTACCACAAGACTTTAAACCGACACTCTGTTTATTTTATAGCGCGTGGGGGCGGTGACACATGTGTGAGTATGTGTGTGCGTGTGTAGGAATATTTCATAACCACCGTCACATGACATATTCAAATGAGCACCGGAGGGTGCGACGACGTGAGTGTGTGATGAGCAGCCATCTTCATGCACTAGCTCTTCCCTTTCTTACTGCAATGTCACCGTTCCTCCCGCGGCAGTGGTGGAATGTGTGTGTGTGTGTGTGTGTGTATGGACGAGTGTGTGTGCACATGTGTGTGGGTGCGCACATGTGTGTGTGTGCGCGAGGGTGTTGTGTGTGTGTGTCTTTGCGCATGCGCGCGCACGCGCGTGTGTGTGTGTGCACGTGTGTGTGTGCGTGCGTTGGTGAACACTGACCTCCAAGAGGTGTGCCCTTTGACTGTCAGAAATCACCAGGTATGCGTATGGCGGCTATCTCGCCTTAATTGAGCAGTAATTGAGTTCCGGGGCTCGTCTCGATTCTTCATCTTTGGGGAAAAAGGTCAGCGAAGATCACAGAAACCATTAGGACGTATAAGGACCCACCCCCTTCCCGGTCCCCCGTTTACTGCTGGAGCCCTGCATATGATTATTTTCAGATGAGCTGGGTGAACGGCTGCATTATTTAACTCCCCTCGTCCGGGTGGGAAATGGGTAAAGGTGTGGGTTTATAAAGCGAAGCAAAGATTTCTCATCCCTTCACCTTCCGAGGTACGATGGGCGGGGCGGTGAACAAACCCCCTCCAGATCCTAGTGCCGACGTTGTGCAAACCCCCCTCATTTTTAAAGGTTATGTGATTTGTCCTTGTAAGGCATGGAAGAGGATGGAGGGGGGGGGATATATAGTCTAGATAGTTGTAATTTAATTACAGTATTACTGGGGTTATATGGTCAGTGAGAAAATAAAATAACACAGTATGGGTCCTTCCTTCGCAGTTCATGGAATGAGTCTGAAAATAGCCATACAAACATCTCTTTAAAACAAATCCCTTGGTAAATAAACACACACACACACACACACACACACACACACACACACACACACACACACACACACACACACACACAGAAAAGCGAAAATGTTCTGCTTTTTGCAGCTATGTTTTCATTAAAACCAACACCAAACTCCAATTTGTTGCCGTCTTGTTTCTAAGTGGACCATTACACTTTGATACCAATGGGACGCAGCCACCACTGAAGCTTTGGTGATGGATGCGATCCCAGCCTCAGACTTTGGCCATTCCGCTCAGATATCGCAGTAGAAACCATCATCATGTACAACGGATAGCTATTGGCTCGAAATGCACTACAACCCTTTATTTCCCAGCCCCCCCCCACACACGCTAATGATAATGCTCCAACAATGACCCTGGGATTGGGTTAATCATGGCAGAGACGCACACACTTCAACAGCAGAGTAGAAAAGCCTGCTAGGAGATCGTTCTCTCTCTCCGTCTCCCCCTCTTTGTCTCCCACTCTGTCTCTCCCCCTGATAAGCATCAGGAGGAAGAGATAGAACAACAGCTCCACAGCTCCTCGAATTTCCTCCCTCTGCCCCACCCCCCTCCCCTCTCTCTTTTTTTCTAATTAACAATGTGCATGTTGTCAGGCTTTGTTTAATAATGCATGATCGCTATCAGCAGCCAAACCCTTTGAATGAAGTGTTGCTGAATGGGAACACCACAATGCCAGCGGGGGGCGGGGGCGCGGGTGCGGGGGGGGGGGGGGGGAGAAGGACTAGATTTGTTTTTCTTTCATCCTTCCTTTATTCCCGCTCTGCCGCAATAAACGTCAATGGGTGGCTCCGGTGGCACCGTCGCCATGTGTGAAATTGAACGGCGCCCTCCAAGAGAAAGGGAGAGGGGAAATGGCCACGCTGCCGGGGGACGTTGAAATGGGTGACGGTGGGTGGTGGCAGCTGAGGGTGAGGAGATTATATGGTAATGGTGAAGAATCGTTTCAGAGTACACCACCCCCCCTGCCCCCTCAACCTCCGCCTCTTGTAGGGCCGTACAATTAATAGCATATTTATGGGGATCCGGATTTTGACTTCCGCAATTAGCTAATTGCAAATTTTTTATTAAATAAGACAAAAGATCCAAGAAATAAAATAAAACAGGTTCTGTACGCCGGTCGCATTCAAATCAAATAACAAACCCCGCCGCTGCTAAATGATCATCGTTTTTTTTTATCATGCAGTTTGCGGCACAGAATATTAATGAAATCGATAATAATGTTAATAATCATAATCGCAAAATCTGGGAAAAGATAATGTTTCTCATTTATTTCGTCATAATCGTGCAGCACTGCGCTCCAGTAACCGTCCCTCCCACCGTTTGGGAGCAGAGGCCGTCCACCCACCCATTTCCTAAATGATGGAGGGATAGGATCATCTCTTAGCCCTTTAGCAGGTACCATGGGACAACGTAGCCTCTAGCCCGACACTAGCCTGACACTAGCCTCCAGCGCCACGCTAGGTTCCTGGCATCGTGTCCCGCCCCCTCGCTGGTGCTTATACAACATGCAGATGGCTTTGTTTGCCTGTGAGCATGCGTGTGTGTGCGTGTGCGTGTGTGCACGTGCGTGTGTAGCGGATGCTGCCCGAGGAGGAAGGAGCGAGCGCTGAGTGCGTCTCCCATCTCGCCGTCCCTAATGTCATGTCATTATGCAAATCCCGACCAGCCATTGATTACCTGAGACGGTGGTGGCTCTGAGTTTGGATGGACGGGCTTCGCGTCATCGAACCAGGACAGACAGGAAGTGACTGTGTTTTTTCTTTTTTGTTGTTCCCCTCGTCTCTCTTGTATCCGATTGGCTCTAATCACCTCCGCGGCACGAGAGCTACTAACTTAACGCATGGTGCGTCTTGAGTGTCCGCACGCTCCTTCTAACGTGTGTGCGTGTGTGTGTGATCATGTGAGTGTGTGTGCCTGTGTATGTGTGTGTTTGTGTGATTGTGCGTAGGCCTGTGAGTGGTTGTGTGTGCCTAGGCCTGTGTTGTGTGTGTGTGATTGTGCGCAGGCCTGTGTGTGTGCGTGTGTGTGTGTGTGTGCAGGCCCGTGTTGTCTGTATGTTTGGGGGGGGGGGGGGGGGGGGGGTGCGGGGGTCGAAGATTGCCTTCAAATTGATTCGCCTTCCTTCCCCCGCATCGCTCATCCTCACACCGTCGATCATGAGCGGGGTTTCGCCTCTCCTCCGAGGCGCTGGGTGACATGTGCTCTTGTCTATCCCCATCCTCCTCCCCCCATCTCCACCTCCACCTCCCCCCGTCCCCACCTCCTCCTCCACCTCCCATCCCCACCTCCTCCTCCCCCTGTCCCCACCTCCTCCTCCACCTCCTCCTCCCCCTGTCCCCACCTCCTCCTCCCCCTGCCTCCACCTCCCATCCCCACCTGCTCCTCCACCTCCTCCTCCCCCCGTCTCCACCTCCTCCTCCACCTCCCATCCCCACCTCCTCCCACTGTCTCCACCCTCCATCCCCCACCAATCCGCCGCAACATGCGCTGTATTCTGCACCGCCTGCTCCCTCCTCTCATTATGCTAACGCTTATTCTTCGCTCTCCTTTCTTTTGTTTTTGTTTTCCTCTTTTCCTTTTTTTTTCTTTGGTTTATTCATCTCCTCGAAGGGAAGGGAAGGCAAAATTGGCTTTTATAATGAAACAAGGGAATCGAGGGAAATGTCTGCGCCACGCTCACATGGCGTAGCTAAGTGCGGCTAGTGAGTTCACAGCATTGTCATCACGTTTTCTAGCTGCTAGCGTATAGCACATAGCGCACGAGCCAACCCATAGCATCATCGTCCCCTAGCGTCGGTATCTCACCGCTAAGGCCCCGCGCCGCACAGCGGGTCAGATTTGCACAACCACCCAGACTACAGGAGCGCTAACCCAGCTTAGCTAGCACCGTGACACGCTACCGCTAGCTTTCCCCCTTCTTAAAGATCACATGCTTTAGCTTACCGCGCCAGTCAGCCCCGTGTGTGTGTGTGTGTGTGTGTGTGTGTGTGTGTGTGTGCGTGTGCGTGTGTGTGTTGGGGGGGCGGCGGCAGCGGAGGCAGGGGGGGTGGGGGTTAGCCGTAGCCGCGGCGGCGGCGGCGGCTAAGATAGAGCATCCATCTCTCAGGATCAAACGCTGGCTTAAAGGAAATGGATGACAAGGGATGGAGCGGCGCAGCGGCTAATACTAGCTCACTGTGTCGGATTGATTTCTGCCGCCTCCTGCTGGGCCTCTCCCCACTAAAGGTTCCGTGGCAGCGGACGCAAATGCCAACACTTCCCCTACTATGTCTTACGGATCGCGTTGGTTGTTAAAGTAGCACTTGAACCGATTTGAAGGATGGGCTTGTGTGTGTGTGTGTGTGTGTGGGTGTGGGTGTGTGTGTGTTTGGGTGTGTGTGTGTGTGTGTGTGTTTGGGTGTGTGTGTGTGTGTTTGTGTTAAAGCTAGGCTACTTTATCACATTGTATAGATTTGGAGTACACTTAATTTTACCTCTAATCCATTTAAGGGCACTCTCGGCTATTAAGGCCCACGGAGGGGAGGATAGATGGGGGTACACTGTGTCGGAGCCCACTGGGTTCCTCACTTGCGGCACTGCATTATGGGGAGGAGAATTGAGTAGACGTCGGTTTGCTATTGTAGGCATCTGTTCAGCAGCCTGCAGTTGTACGACTGACGTATTTATAGCGTTTAGGCTCTCTACCAGGGATATGTTACCATTAGAGTTTCACTCTGTCTGAATCCTAAAGCATAATTATTATTATTAAAATGTAAGAAATATTGGTAATCGTGTTATCATTAAATATCATTGTTATTAATAATTAATAATACTATTATTAATAATAATAATGTTGTTTGCATTATGGTTTGGGTTTTTCACGTCGGGTACAAGTGGCTTCATTTTGCTGAGGGATGGATGAACAATGTTCTCACACAAAGTTGTGAAATGAAATGAAGACGACGGGCCGTGTTCGGATCCACGGCATGCCATCACTGATCTGAGCCAACAGCCAGAGAATAAAGCTCTCTGCCTTCACAACCTCTGCATAGCGAGCGGGAGACAAACGTATATGTGCACCCCTTCATGTGTGCAAGTTATCTCCCCTGCTCTCACACACACACACACACACACACACACACACACACACACACGCGCACATATCCGTCCACACACACACACTTAGTGTCGGCTTGCACGTATGGCAGTGTGCAAAGTGACTGTTCCGTTTAGAGGAGTGTCAGAACGTAGCCCGCAAGCACATCAGCCTCTTCCTATTTCCCTGTCAGCTGCAGCCCCGACTTTCTGTGTGTGTGTGTGTGTGTGTGTGTGTGTGTGTGTGTGTGTGTGTGTGTGTGTGTGTGTGTGTGTGTGTGTGTGTGTGTGTGTGTGTGTGTGTGTGTGTGTGTGTGTGTGTGCGCACGCGCGTGCGTGCGTGTGGTAGGGGCTGCAAGGGGATGACACAAATGTGCAGGGAGAGATAAAACCCATGCAGCCAAACAGCTTTGTCTAACGCATTCTCCTCTTTCTCCTTCTCTCCACTTCTCTCCCCCTCTCCCTCCTTTTTCCTTTCCTCCTCCCTTCACTCCCGTCTATCCTCATCTCCTCTCCTCCTCACCCTTTCTATTGTCCTCATAAACTCCTCTTCTCTCCTCATCTCCTCTCCTCTCTCCTCCTCTCCCCTTTCTCCTCTCCCCTCTCTCCTCCTTGCAGGCTGTGAATACCCTGCATCTGAGCGATCGGACCAGACCTGAATCCCGTGGCTCTGTGAGCCAGCGCGCCACGAGGCTGCCAGTAGCATGCAGGTGCCCAGCTGTCCCGCCATGCGCAGAGCCGTAACCGGGCCGACGCCTGTGCCCAAGGTTCTGCTGCTGTCGCTGCTCCTGGCTCTGCTGATGCACCTCACCAACGCTGAATGTAAGCGGACACACACCCCCATCCCCACATACACACACCTCCATTCTCTCTCACACACTCTGAACAGACTCCCTTTATGGGCGGGATGCCCTGAGGCCTTGTCGTTGTGTGTCTTTGTGTGCGTGTGCCTGCTTGTGTGTGCGTGTTTGCGTGTGGGTCCGACACAAAGGCCGGACCGTTGATCTCGGGTCTGTTTTGTCTGGTGTGTGTTTTCCCGTTGCCCTCTCTCCTTTCTTCGCCCCAAAGTGTCGCAATAGCCGGGCAAACACAGGTGGGACTCGTAACATTAATTACGGGCGCGCTCCATTCACGTTATCAGTGCTGCAGTGTGGACCAAGGAACCCAGCGCAGCGATGAATACACCGGGACAATGGCTGGTGAATCCACCCCCCCCCCACATTGACCAGACCCTATGCCTGGCATGTGTTGACCCAGCTGTGTGAGGCAAAAAACAAACGCACCATTAATTGTGTGTTATATTAATGATGACACCATTACCTAAATATACACAGAATGAGTTTAGTTACTAATACTGATATGACGTTGGGGGAGATACATGGCTTGCGCACACGGATGACACACACACACACACACACACACACACACACACACACACACACACACACACACACACACACACACACCTTTAGTCCTAATGAAAAGCCCCCTAGTGGCCGTGTGGGGTCCCGGGGGGGATTCCATATTCCCTAGCCGCCCCAGTCTGTATCGTCAAATCCCTCGGATAAAAAGAAAGAAAGAAAACCTTTAAGGGATTGAGTTACTTGACATCAGACACCTGTCCGCTGGTGTGTGACAACAGTTTTCAAACCCCATTGAGCCCCCCTTCTGTCTCTCTCTCTCTCTCTCTCTCTCTCTCTCTCTCTCGCTCACTCGCTCTCCGCTCCGCATCACACCCCGACACCCCTGCTCCCCACTCCTCCTCCATCACCACCACCTCAACCTAATTCCCCCCCGCCAAAGTCCATGAATCATTAGCTTCTCCAGAGTGTCACCCTGTGATGAATAAAAGTTTTACTTCTCCCCCTTTCACACCAGCTGAAACAGAACCCCCAGCCCCCCTCCTTTATTTAACCCCTGAAATCCCCCTTATATAGTTATTTGAATGGGAGCCGTCTTTCACCCAAGGTCGTATAGAAAGGGAGGGAGGGTTAGAGAGGGGGGGGGGGGGGGGGGGGGGAGGTTGGGAGAGAGACTGAGAGGGAGGGAGAGCGGGAGAGAGAGGTTGAAAGAGCGAGGGAGGGAGGATGAGAGGGAGATAGAGAGAGGGAAAGAAAGAGAGGGAGGATGAGAGGGAGAGAGAGAGAGGGAGGAAGGGTGAGAGGGGAACAGAGAGAGAGAGGAATCGAGCAAGGGAACGGGAAAGAGGGAGGGAGGGAGAGAGAGACGCTTCTCTGCACATTGATGGCCATTTTCTTTACAGAGTTGCAGCATGAGAAATG